>NC_069501.1:943120709-943273209 GCF_027579735.1 Bombina bombina
TATTCTACTCCTTACTCACGTGGCTTATACTATTAACAATGGCGCCCGGGAGTTGGCTTCTGAAACGCCCACGGAGGGCTGAGCTTGCTTGAATGGCGCCAGATGTTTGAGCGTCCCCTTTCTAACACTTCCGACTATCGGAAGGAGTGGGGGAAATCTAGTATGTGCGCCCAGTGATTGCCACTTCCTCTCTATCTCTTCCGGTATCGGAGGTTTTTTTGCTTCAGATAGCGCTATTGTATAGTCAGTATGTGGCAGGCGTAGGTTCCCTGTCTTGTCCCTCCCTTTTTAGCTTTGGTATTGTATCCCACAAGTAAGGATGAAATCCGTGGACTCATCGTGTTTTGAAAAAGAAAATTTATGCTTACCTGATAAATTTGTTTCTTTTTACACACGATGAGTCCACGGCCCGCCCTGTTCTATGAGACAGGTTATTATTTTGTAAACTTCAGTCACCTCGGTACCTTGGCTTTTCCTTTCTCTTCCTAACTTCGGTCGAATGACTGGAGTGGGAGTGAAGGGAGGAGCTATATATACAGCTCTGCTGTGGTGCTCTTTGCCTCCTGCTGCTGACCAGGAGGCGTAATCCCACAAGTAAGGATGAAATCCGTAGACTCATCGTGTCTAAAAAGAAACAAAGTTATCAGGTAAGCATAAATTTTCTTTTTTTCTCAGTTGCTGTTTAATGGCTTAATTCTGTAGAAAATGAGTTTGATTCTGTATCTGCTCGTTTTGGAAAGGTTACATAATATAATTTTAGAACCACTAATTATAGAGTTTCAAATAAAACTCCCTAGCTATTTACAATACTTTTTACTGAAATATTAATTATGATTGTTATATATATAGTATTACTGGACAGAGGCAGGCAAGACTGTGTGATTATTTTTTTAGCTGCTAACGGCTCTGGGCTCAGCTTATGATTTTAGGAAATAAAACTTAAGTATCACAGCTCAGCTGTTCAGCTTACATAGATCACAGCCAGCATCAGACAACCAGGTCGGCCAGTGACTTCCTGGCTTTAGACAGCTAGTTGGGGAGTGTGGGAAAACCCCTAGCTGTGCTTGAAGTGAATGCTACGTACATTTACGTATTACTCTAAATACACATTCTAGTTTTTCTGTTTTAGTAGATTTAGCTGCTAAATATGTAATGTATATTACAAAGTTTACCAACATGTAATGTTTGATCTTACTAGTACACTTTTTTGTTTTGGTGTACACTGTCCCTTTAATCCACAGAGATTAATACCTGCTAGAAATACACAGCACTGTTGTTGAGTTTGGTCACTAACACTTTATCTACACACTACATGATCTCATGTTATATGCATTATTTTTAAAGTGCTTTTAGTGTTTGTGTTATTTACCTTTTGTAATTTATATTTTACTAAACTGAAATGACACGTGTTAAACTATGGTAACATTTACCTATTCTCATCTGTTCTTGAAAACTGCTTGATATAATATTATTTGGCTAATACAGCTTTAACAGACTCTCAATACAATATAACACTGGTAAATCATTTGAAATGGTTGTAACCTTAAAGGGACATTTAACACCTGATGAAAATTGCTAAAACCTACTTTTTCTTATTAATAAAAATAAAATAATCACTGCTGTCTATTTTATCTGTTCCTCTTACCCCAAACTGTTGATGAAGATTGTTTAGAAGTACAATGTTGATCCAGTGCTTGATTCTACTATGTTATCTTCCATATTGTAACATACAGGGGCACAGTAGTCACATGCTCATGATGCAGTCACATGACACAGCATATTATTTGTTACAAATACTTAGAGAATCACATCTGTTTGCAGCGTGTGAGCTGCAGTGTCTTAAGATATTTATTTGTCACTCACAGTATAAATGTATTTGCTTTTTCCATTTATTTATATGCTGTACACAAACATTATGCAGCACAATTGAAATAAAATGCTTTATAAGCACTGTTTATGTTTTTAACGCCCCCCCCCCCACAGTTTTACTCCTTCAAACTTCCTACAAGTTTTATGCTCTAAGCAAAACTGTTTCCAGTGCACGGCTTCAGTCGCTATTGTCGTAAATCATTTGTTAGCTTTGGGAAGGGGGAGAGGGAGGTTCCCAGACACGCTGGATATACTCCGTGCAGAAGATTTCTGCTTCTCATGACCTCTCCGGCTTATGTAAAGCACTTGTACTAGCTAAGTGATCAGTTATTAATGATAGTCTGTTTTATTTAGCAGTGTGATCTGCTCCTGTCACACCCTATGCCAAGACATAATCACTAGAGCAGAACTCTGTGTGCCAGGAGCAGACCGCACTTCTAAATAAAACAGACAATCATATCGTGTCTTGAGCCTCCCTCTCCCCTCACGGAGCAAACAAATGATTTACAATGACAATAGTGACTGAAGCCGTGCACTGGAAACGGCTTTGCTTAGAGCATAAAACTTGTGGGCAGTTTGAAGAGTAAAACTGTGGGGGGCGTTAAAATTATAAACAGTGATTATAAAGCATTTTATTTCAATTGTGCTGCATAATATGTGTGTATATAAATAGATGGGAAAAGCTAAATACATTTATATTGTAAGTGACAAATATCTTCAGAGATTGCAGCTCACACGCTGCAAACAGATGTGATTCTCTAATATGCTGTGCGTGTCATGTGAATGCATCCTGAGCATGTGATTACTGTGCCCCTGAAACGTAGGTTATAATATGGCAGCTTACATATCAAGCAATGGATCAACACTGTACTTCAAAACAATCTCCTTCAACAGTTTGGGGTAAGTGGAGTAGATAAAATAGACAGCACAGCAGTGATTATTTTATTTTTATTAATAAGAAAAAGTAGGTTTTAGGGATTATTAGAATACAGGTGTTAAGGGTCCCTTTAAGGTTTATTCTATGAACAGAAACCCTAGGGCAGGATAGTATTTAGTTTTTTTTTTTTTTTTTTGGTGCCGATTTATTAAGGGCCGAATGGCCCCCAATGCCTCTGTTTCCGCATTTGCCTTCAGGCTCGTCGGAAACCGGAGTTAAGAAGCAGCGGTCTTAAGAACGCTGCTCTTTACCTCTTCCGTTGCCTCTGAGGTGGCGGACAGCAATCCGCCTGATCGTATACGATCAGGTTGAGTGACACCCCTTGCTCTAGCGGCCGTGAATCTTCAGGGGGCAGCTTTGCACAAGCAGTTGACCAGAACTGCTTGTGCAATGTTAAATGCCTACAGCGTATGCTGTCAGTATTTAGCGATGCTGGGCGGACATGATTCACTATAGCGAATCATGTCCGCCAGCGCCTCGTGGTATGAGAAATCTACCCCTATGGTTGAGATGCATAGGAGGGCAGGTGCTAGATTCTGAGTTAAGTGTATAATACTATAGATAGACTTTCATCATTATGTTGTTTACAATGTTCTTAATAATGATGATTTTTTCTATAGAAGTTGCAGTGTTATAGGCTAGTGAAATCTCAATGTGTTTAACTGTTTATTTTGAGTAATGTAAATTGAACAAGGGATTTTTTTCCCAATAATTGGTATAACAGGAGAGTTTACCAAATGATTAATAAACATAACCTGAATGTTCACTTATGTGTCTTTTTTTTTTTTTTTTTGCCTAGGTGACAGATTTAGAGGCCTAATTGATAAGTTTCTAAGAGTCAACTTTAGCAAAGGCTGCCCACCCCTATTTACTACCCTAAAATCCTTGTATAGCTGTTCAGAGAAGGTAAGACTTGGATATATAAACATCTGTTTTAAGTGTTATTTAATATACAAACGGTTGAGAAGATGGCTTTTATAATGGACAACAGCCTGCTGACTTTTAGCACTAGTTCTTTTTCCTCCTGGAAATGGAACAGCATCCGCATCTTATGCACCACATCTCACCTCCAGATGAGGAGCTCATTGGATAAGAGCAGCACTCATGGGGTTTTGCCCTTCATTCTTTGTCTGGGTGTTACCAGGATGGCACCTTCTTTTTCTCTTGCAAGGTGTATCCAGTCCACGGCTTCATCCTTTACTTGTGGGATATTCTCATTCCCTACAGGAAGTGGCAAAGAGAGCACACAGCAGAGCTGTCCATATAGCTCCCCCTCTAGCTCCACCCCCCAGTCATTCTCTTTGCCGGCTCTAAGCACTAGGGTCTCTCTACGGGGGGGGTAAAGTGAATGTGGTGTTAGATTTGTAGTTTTATATCTTCAATCAAGAGTTTGTTATTTTTAAATGGTACCGGTTTGTACTATTTACTCTCTAGCAGAAAAGTGATGAAGAATTCTGCTGAGAGGAAATTGATTTTAGAATGTTGTAACTAAAATCCACTGCTGTTCCCACACAGGACTGAGGAGTACCAGAAAACTTCAGTTGGTGGCAACAGTTTGCAGGCTTGACTGCAATGAGGTATGTTCAGTCATTTATTTCTAGACAAGACTGAGATAATGCTAGAAGACTGACAAGATCCCCATGTGGGGAGGGTAAGCTATGTTCTGAGACTTAGTATAGAATTGAATGCTTACATGACAGGGATAAATAGGCTGGTTGACACTAATGCAGGGCAATCGATAATTTATTTAAGAAATACTCGGAGACAACTTTTTAAGCACTTTGGAGTGTTTTACTGGGGTTATTATCCACATGGCATAAATTTAGTCACTTAGAAGTGATTTTTGTAGGCCTCACAACTCTGGAGTGGGAGGGGCCTAATTTCGCGCCTCAGATGCGCACTTAGAATTGAGAGACTGTTTCATGCTGCTTCACATGGAGGGTCCAGCTGCTGATTGAGGGCCTAGAAGAAGCTTTATTTCCCAAAACTGATCCCTAAGGGCAGGTAGGGCTACAGCAGTAAGCTGTGGCAAGGTGCTTTAGTTAATTAACCGGTTGTTGGCTTTAGACTGCTCCGGTTTGGGCATTAAGGGGTTAATCGTTCTGAAACTTGCTGTGCAATCATATTAAAGCCTTAGGTACATACTGTGAAAAGGATTGGTGCATTTTTCACTGTTTTGTAAAATTGTGTGCTCTTTTTATTCCTTAAAGGCACAGTAACGTTTTTTCAAATTGTGTCTTTTATTTGATTAAAGTGTTTTCCAAGCCTGCTTGTGTATGCTACTAGTCTGTTAAACATGTCTGACACTAAGGAAAATCCTTGTTCAATGTGTTTAGAAGCCATGGTGGAACCCCCTCTCAGAATTGTGTCCCAATTGCACTAATATGTCTATACACTTTTAAGTGCAACAATATGATCTTCAAAGTGTGGCCCTAGATGATTCTCAGACTGAAGGTAATGAGGATAGTCCGCCTACCTCTCCCCATGTGTCACAACCAGTTACGCCCGCTCAAGCGATGCCTGGTACCTCTAGTGCGTCTGCCCCTATTACATTGCAACAACATGGATAATTCCCTTGCCTTTCTATCCAAACTGCCAGTTTTTCCTGCAAAGCGCGATAGCTCTGTTTTAAGAACAGATTATGAGCAGTCTGAAGCTTTGGTAGCCCTATCTGATGTACCCTCACAACACTCCGAAGTGGGGGTGAGGGATTTGATGTCTGAGGGAGAAATTTCCGACTCAGGAAAGGTTTCTCTTCAGGCAGAGTCAGATTCATTAGCGTTTAAATTTAAACTGGAACACCTCCGCGTATTGCTCAGGGAGGTATTAGCCACTCTGGATGATTGTGATCCTATGGTGGTCCCAGAGAAATTGTGTAAAATGGACAAGTACCTAGAGGTCCCTGTATACACTGATGCGTTTCCGATCCCTAAAAGGGTTGCGGATATTGTTACTAGGGAGTGGGATAGACCAGGTGTCCCTTTTGTCGTCCCCCCCCCCTATTTTTAAGAAAATGTTCCCCATAACTGACCCCAGGCTGGACTCGTGGCAGACGGTCCCTAAGGTAGAGGGGGCTGTTTCTTCACTTGCTAAGCGCACAACCATACCAATTGAAGACAGTTGTGCTTTTAAAGATCCTATGGATAAAAAATTAGGTTTACTTAAAATTTTTGTTCAACAAGGTTTCCTTCTCCAACCTATTGCCTGCATTATTCCTGTAACTACTGCAGCGGCTTTCTGGTTTGAGGCGCTGGAGGAGTCACTCCAGACGGAGACCTCATATGACGAAATTATGGATAGAATTAAGACTCTAAAGCTAGCTAATTCTTTTATCACAGACGCCGCCTTGCAATTAGCTAAGTTAGCGGCAAAAAATTCAGGTTTCACCATTATGGCGCGCAGAGCGCTTTGGCTCAAGTCATGGTCGGCCGATGTGTTGTCAAAATCCAAATTATTAAATATCCCTTTCAAGGGAAAGACCCTTTTCGGGCCAGAATTGAAAGAGATTATTTCAGAAATCACCGGGGGAAAGGGCCATGCTCTCCCTCAGGACAAGCCCTTTAAGGCTAGAAACAAAGCTAATTTCGTTCCTTTCGTAACTTCAGGAGCGGTCCGGCTTCAGCCTCTACAGCTGCAAAGCAAGAGGGTAACGCTTCACAGCCCAAGGCAACCTGGAAGCCTTACCAGGGCTGGAACAAGGGTAAACAGGCCAAAAAGCCTGCAGCTGCTACCAAGACAGCATAAAGGGGTAGCCCCCGATCCGGGACCGGATCTAGTACGGGGCAGACTCTCTTCGCGCAGGCCTGGGCAAGAGATGTTCACGATCCCTGGGCATTAGAGATTGTATCCCAGGGATATCTTCTAGAATTCAAGGACTCCCCTCCAAGGGGAAGGTTCCACATTTCTCGTCTGTCTACAGATCAGACAAAGAAAGAGGCGTTCTTACGCTGTGTAGAAGATCTACATACGATGGGAGTGATATACCCAGTTCCAATTGCAGAACAAGGTCTGGGTTTTTACTCAAACCTGTTTGTGGTTCCCAAAAAAGAAGGAACTTTCAGACCAATCCTGGATCTAAAAATTCTAAACAGACTCCTCAGATTCCCATCATTCAAGATGGAGACCATTCGGACAATCTTACCTATGATCCAGGAAGGTCAATATATGACTACCGTGGATCTAAAGGATGCGTACCTGCATATCCCTATCCACAAAGATAATCATCAGTTCCTCAGGTTCTCTTTCCTAGACAAGCATTACCAGTTCGTGGCTCTTCCATTCATTTTAGCCACTGCTCCTAGAATTTTCACAAAGGTGCTAGGGTCCCTTCTGGCGGTTCTAAGACCACGGGGCATAGCAGTGGCGCCTTATTTGGACGACATCTTAATTCAGGCGCCGTCCTTTCACAGAGCCAAGGCTCACACAGAGATTGTATTGGCCTTTCTGAGGTCTCACGGGTGGAAGGTGAACATCAAAAAGAGTTCTCTGTCCCCACTCACAAGGGTTCCCTTCCTAGGAACACTAATAGATTCAGTAGAAATGAAAATTTTTCTGACGGAGGTCAGAAAGTTGAAACTTTTAACTACTTTCCGAGTTCTTCATTCCATTCCTCGGCCATCTGTAGCTCAGTGCATGGAGGCAATCGGATTAATGGTAGCGGCAATGGACATAGTCCCTTTTGCTCGGATACACCTCAGACCACTGCAACTATGCATGCTCAAACAGTGGAATGGGGATTATGCAGATTTGTCTCCTCAAATTCAGTTGGACCAGGAGACTAGAGATTCTCTTCTCTGGTGGTTGTCTCAGGACCACCTGTCTCAGGGAATATTTTTCCCCAGGCCAGAGTGGGTCATTGTGACGACCGAAGCCAGTCTGTTAGGCTGGGGTGCGGTCTGGGACTCCCTGAAAGCTCAGGGCTTATGGTCTCGGGAAGAAACGCTTCTCCCGATAAACATTCTGGAACTGAGGGCGATATTAAACGCTCTTCAGGCATGGCCTCAACTAGCTATGGCCAAATTCATCAGATTTCAGTCGGACAACATCACGACTGTAGCTTACGTCCATCAGGGGGGAACAAAGAGTTCCCTAGCGATGACGGAAGTAACCAAAATAATCAGGTGGGCGGAGGATCACTCCTGCCATCTCTCAGCAATTCACATCCCAGGAGTAGACAACTGGGAGGCGGATTTTCTAAGTCATCAGACTTTTCACCCGGGGGAGTGGGAACTCCACCCGGAGGTATTTGCCCAGCTGACTCGGCTATGGGGCACTCCAGAATTGGATCTGATGGCGTCCCGTCAGAACACCAAACTTCCTCTCTACGGGTCCAGGTCCCGGGACCCCAAGGCGGTATTGATAGATGCTCTAGCAGCGCCTTGGTCCTTCAATCTGGCTTATGTTTTTCCCACTGTTTCCTCTCCTCCCGCGTCTGGTCGGCAGAATCAAGCAGGAGAAGGCTTCGGTGATTCTGATAGCGCCTGCGTGGCCACGCAGGATTTGGTATGCAGACCTAGTGGACATGTCATCTGTCCCACCATGGACACTGCCAATGAGGGTCCGTTCAAGCATCCAAATCTAGTTTCTCTGCGTCTGACTGCTTGGAGATTGAACGCTTAATTCTATCAAAGCGTGGGTTCTCTCAGTCAGTTATAGATACTCTGATTCAGGCTAGAAAGCCTGTCACCAGAAAAATCTACCATAAGATATGGCGGAAATATCTTTGTTGGTGTGAATCCAAGGGTTACTCATGGAGTAAGATTAGGATTCCCAGGATATTGTCCTTTCTCCAAGAAGGATTGGAGAAAGGTTTGTCAGCTAGTTCCTTAAAAGGACAAATATCCGCTCTGTCTATCCTTTTACACAAGCTTCTGGCAGAGTTACCAGACGTTCAAGCGTTTGCTCAGGCTTTAGTCAGAATCAAGCCTGTCTATAAACTTGTGGCTCCGCCATGGAGCCTAAATCTAGTTCTTTCTATTAAGTTATCTTGGAAAGTTTTGTTTTTAGTAGCTATCTCTTCTGCTCGAAGAGTTTCAGAATTATCTGCCTTACAGTGTGATTCACCTTACCTGGTGTTCCACGCAGATAAGGTAGTTTTGCGTACCAAGCCTGGTTTTCTTCCTAAAGTTGTTTCTAACAAGAATATTAACCAGGAAATAGTTGTTCCTTCTCTGTGTCCTAATCCTTCTTCGAAGAAGGAACGTCTTACACAATCTTGATGTAGTTCGTGCTTTAAAGTTCTATTTACAAGCAACTAAGGATTTCAGACAAACATCTTCCTTGTTTGTTATCTATTCTGGTAAGAGGAGAGGTCAGAAAGCGACTGCTACCTCTTTCCTTTTGGCTGAAAAGCATCATCCGTTTGGCCTATGAGACTGCTGGCCAGCAGCCTCCTGAAAGAATTACTGCTCATTCTACCAGAGCAGTGGCTTCCACATGGGCTTTCAAGAATGTGGCTTCTGTTGAACAGATTTGTAAGGTAGCGACTTGGTCTTCACTGCATACTTTTGCCAAATTTTACAAATTCGATACTTTTGCTTCTTCTGAGGCTATTTTTGGGAGAAAGGTTTTGCAAGCAGTGGGGCCTTCCGTTTAAGGTACCTGTCTTGTTCCCTCCCTTCATCCGTGTCCTAAAGCTTTGGTATTGGTATCCCACAAGTAAAGGATGAAGTCGTGGACTGGATACACCTTGCAAGAGAAAACAGAATTTATGCTTACCTGATAAATTACTTTCTCTTGCGGTGTACCAGTCCACAGCCCGCCCTGGCATTTAAGTAAGGTAAACAATTTTAATTTAAAATAGTCACCACTGCACCCTATGGTTTCTCCTTTTTCTTCCTAACCTTTGGTCGAATGACTGGGGGGTGGAGCTAGAGGGGGAGCTATATGGACAGCTCTGCTCTGTGCTCTCTTTGCCACTTCCTGTAGGGAATGAGAATATCCCACAAGTAAAGGATGAATCCGTGGACTGGATACACCGCAAGAGAAAGTAATTTATCAGGTAAGCATAAATTCTGTTTTATGTACTGCTTGGAAGAGTTAAAAATGTTTTATTTTGTATGTGCTTTATGGGAAAAAACAAGTTATTTTATCTTTTTTGTCTTTACATAAAATTTTTTACTCTAAATATAACACATTAAAAGGAAATTGTCATGTTCCCCTTGTGAAATAACATTTTGAGATATATATATATATATATATATATATATATATATATATATATATATATATATATATATATATATATTAGAGAAAAAGATAGACACTCTCTGGACTTATAAAAAAAAATATATAACTTTTATTAAATCAAATTACATATGGCATAACGTTTTGGGATTCTTACAATCCCTTTGTCAAATGCACCAAAATATGATCCACCACAGTGAATCTAAAAACATATGTTTACCTGAACCATCCTCATCTGCAATGTCAGCCCTTATGGCAATGTCAGCCCTTATTGCAATGTCTCAAATGTGACGCCCGAGAAGGGAGGCGGAAACAAATGAAAGGAACGGGTGTCATAGCAACATGTCGCATTAACCCTGCTCATAGCGAATAAACATGGCAATACATATATTATACATATTACAGCATAGGATATCTGTTTCACATGGTTTTATCTAACAGACAATGGGTTTATCTAGCCGACCACATAAAGATATATATCCTCTTAACCATATACATTAACAATGTAAAAATGCTGTTTTTTAACCTCACATTATGTATTATACTGTATATCTCTTATCAGAAAGGCAGATTCACAAAGATCAGACTTAGACCAAATTGAGAACTAAGCAGGAGTGGACGTATCTACTTAAAAAACAAACTATCTGAATATAATTCATTTTATGTTTAACTCCTAATATAATCCCAATATTGATCCCAAAAGAGGTGACCATCTCCCTTTTATTTAAACTATCTTCCATGCCAATTAAAGAATGGTAGAAACCAGTGAGATTCTACTAGATCGAACAATCATGTACAATCCTGCTGGTATTTCCATACAGTAGTATAGATTAATTGCCATTGAAAGGACTGTAAATTAGAAAGTTGCTTAAAATTGCATGTTCTATTTGAATTTTTAAAGAAAAATTTTGTATTTAGTATCCCTTTAAATGTAATTACTGTTGCTCAAGGAGTCTTTCAACTCCAGATCTCGGAAGTGTCGCATATTCAACAAACAATCCTCCACTCAAGCCCAAAGTGCTGTAGCAGCAGGGGATCAAGCCGCTCAACACATTAATAGGCACAAAAAGTGTGTGTGGTGGGGGGAACTGTTTTGAAGGGGTCAGTTAGGAGGGTAATACCTACATTGCAATATTATTTCACTTACCAGCTAACACCTTCACTGCCGAGAATTTCAGAAGTGTTGTGCGCAGCTGCAATTGGCAGCCTTTTAATTACAAAAAATCTGTGGCAAAGCCATGCCTGTCTACTATTTCCCAACAAAGGGGATCCAGGAGAAGCTTTTATAATCATTGGTGTTATAACTGCCCAAGCGGTATGTAAATCATTTCAGTGAGGACCCCAGTTTGTGAAAAAGATAACAATTTTTTAATTTTTTTTTTTTTATGTTTGCATTTGGTGGTTAAATGATGGCTTGAAATATACCAAAATGGTGCTAGAGCAATATCTGGGGTTGTCTATTTACTAATGCTTTTTTTGTTTGCTAATTTACACTGTAGAATACAAATATTTAACTTTTTTTTTTTTTTTTTTTTAGGTTTCTATAATACAAGATTTAGCTACTGGTTTTGAAAACTCTCTGAAAACATCTGATTTGTTTAGTGTATGTGGTAAGTTTGCTATATTGTTTTCTTTATACCTTGTTAATGTCAAGTTAAAGCGCCTGTAAAATATTAACATACAAACATTGGTTGTGTTTATTGTATGGTTGTTATAGTGTGTTTTCTTTTTAAATAACCTTTCATTTATTGCATACAAAAACATGTCCTATACTAGAACTGTTTAAAAACTGTATGTAACTATATACCATGGTGCTATTGTAAATGTATATAGATATAGGTTTATTGGTGATACTAATTGAGACGGTGGTTCCCTATTGCACCACACAGTCAGTTTTTTTTTCTTTGTGTGTTGCACTTTCAAATTCAGAAAAGAATCACTGAATGCATATGTCTGTATTACATTACAAATCTCATTAAATTAAAAAAAAAACATAATTTATGTAAGAACTTACCTGATAAATTCATTTCTTTCATATTGGCAAGAGTCCATGAGCTAGTGACGTATGGGATATACAATCCTACCAGGAGGGGCAAAGTTTCCCAAACCTCAAAATGCCTATAAATACACCCCTCACCACACCCACAATTCAGTTTAACGAATAGCCAAGTAGTGGGGTGATAAAGGAGTAAAAAGCATCAACAGAAGAATCTGGAAATAATTGTGCTTTATACAAAAAAATCATAACCCCCATAAAAAAGGGTGGGCCTCATGGACTCTTGCCAATATGAAAGAAATTAATTTATCAGGTAAGTTCTTACATAAATTATGCTTTCTTTCATGTAATTGGCAAGAGTCCATGAGCTAGTGACGTATGGGATTATCAAATACCCAAGATGTGGAACTCCACGCAAGAGTCACTAGAGAGGGAGGGATAAAAATAAACAGCCATATGCTGAAAAATGTATCCACAACCCAAAATATAAGTTTTTCTTATAAAGAAAAGAAAAAACTTAAAACATCAGCAGAAGAATCAAACTGAAACAGCTGCCTGAAGAATTTTTCTTCCAAAAACTGCTTCTGAAGAAGCAAATACATAAAAAATGGTAGAATTAAGTAAATGTGTGTAAAGAGGACCAGATTGTCGCTTGCAAATTTGATCAACTGAAGCTTCATTCTTAAAAGCCCACAAAGTGGCGACTGATCTAGTAGAAGAATGAGCTGTAATTCTCTGAAGCGGGGCCTAACCCGACTCCAATAAGCTTGAAGAATCAAAAGCTTTAATCAACAAACCAAGGAAATAGCAGAAGTTTTCTCTTGTAAGGTGTATCCAGTCCACGAATCATCCATTCCTTGTGGGATATTCTCCTTCCCAACAGGAAGCTGCAAGAGGATCAGCCACAGCAGAGCTGTCTATATAGCTCCTCCCCTAACTGCCACCCCCAGTCATTCTCTTGCAGCTCTCGACAAGCATGGAAGCAGTTAGAGAGATGTGGTGTAATTTAGTTGTTTTTCTTCAATTCAAAAGTTTATTTTTAAATGGTACCGGAGTTGTACTATTTTGGTCTCAGGCAGAAAATAGAAGAAGAGTTTGCCTGTGGTCTCTAATGATCTTAGCAGGTTGTAACTAAGATCCATTGCTGTTCTCACACATAACTGAAGAGAGAGGTAACTTCAGCTTGGGGAATGGCGTGCAGGGTATCCTGCTATGAGGTATGTGCAGTCTAAATTTTTCTAGAGAAATGTATATGCTAGAAAATGCTGTTGATACTGGATTTATTTAAGGTAAGCCTGATTACAGTGATTTAATAACGACTAGTATCATGCTTACTATTAGAGGTAACACTCTTATTATTTTTTCAAATTACTGAAATATAAGACGTTTGCTGGGAGTGCTTAAACGTTTTTTATATGCTTTTTGGTGATAAAACTTTTTTGGGGCCCAGTTTTTCAACATGGCTGGCTAAAATTTGCCTAGGGATAGTTTTGTTAGGCCTCTCACTGTGTAGACAGGAAGTGGGAGGGGCCTAATTTTGCGCCTAAATGCGCATTAGCTTTTGCAGACTGAGACATCTAGTTTCCTTGAAAGAGTTCCCTGAATGATTAGGACCTCTCTGAAGGGTTTTGGTGCTTTCCAAAGTCGTTTGTATGGCAAGGTAGGGCCACAGCAGAGCTGTGGCAGTTTGTTGTGACTGTTAAAAAACGTCTTTCATTTTTTTGATCCGTTTTTGAAACTAAGGGGTTAATCATCCATTTGCAAGTGGGTGCAATGCTCTGTTAGCCTATTATACACACTGTAAAAATTTTGTTTGATTTACTGCTTTTTTCACTGTTTTTCAAATTCTGACCTTTTTTATTTTTCTTAAAGGCACAGTACCGTTTTTATTTTTTGCTTGTTAACTTTCTGTAAAGTGTTTTCCAAGCTTGCTGGTCTCATTGCTAGTCTGTTTAAACATGTCTGACATAGAGGAAACTCCTTGTTCATTATGTTTAGAAGCCATGGTGGAATCCCTCTTAGAATGTGTACCAAATGTACTGATTTCACTTTAAGTAATAAAGACCATATTCTGTCTTTAAAAGATTTATCACCAGAGGAATCTGACAAGGGGGAAGTTATGCCGACTAACTCGCCCCACGTGTCAGAGCCTTTAACTCCCGCTCAAGGGACTCACGCAGCGCCAAGTACATCTAGCGCGCCCATGGCGTTTACTTTACAAGACATGGCGGCAGTCTTGGATAATACACTGTCAGCGATATTATCCAGACTACCTGGGTTACGAGGAAAGCGAGACAGCTCTGGGGTTAGAAGAAATACAGAGCACTCTGACACTTTTAGTAGCTATGTCTGATACCCCCTCACAATATGCAGAAGCTGAGGAAGGAAAGCTTCTTTCTGTGGGTGATGTGTCTGACTCAGGGAAGATGATTCAACCTGATTCTGATATGGCAACATTTAAATTTAAGCTTGAACACCTCCGCATGTTACTCAGGGAGGTTTTAGCTACTCTGAATGACTGCTACACCATTACAGTGCCAGAGAAATTGTGCAGATTGGATAAATACTATGCAGTGCCTGTTTACACTGTTTTTCCAATACCTAAAAGGTTTTCAGAAATTATTACTAAGGAATGGGATAGACCAGGAGTACCGTTCTCTCCCCCTCCTATTTTTAAGAAATTGTTTCCAATAGATGCCGCCACACGGGACTTATGGCAAACGGTCCCTAAGGTGGAGGGAGCAGTTTCTACCCTAGCTAAGCGTACTACTATCCCCGTCGAGGACAGTTGTGCTTTCTTAGATCCAATGGATAAAAAGTTAGAGGGTTACCTTAAGAAAATGTTTATTCAACAAGGTTTTATTCTACAGCCTCTTGCATGCATTGCCCCAGTCACTGCTGCGGCGGCTTTCTGATTTGAGTCTCTGGAAGAGGCTTTACAGGTAGTGACCCCACGGGCTAAGAATTCTGGTTTTGCTATTCAGGCGCGTAGGGCGCTATGGCTTAAATCATGGTCAGCTGACGTTACTTCAAAGTCTAAGCTTCTTAATATTCCCTTCAAGGGGCAGACCCTATTCGGGCCTGGTTTGAAGGAGATCATTTCTGATATCACGGGAGGAAAAGGTCATGCCCTCCCTCAGGACAGGTCTAATAAATCAAGGGCCAAACAGAATAATTTTCGTGCCTTTCGAAACTTTAAGACAAGCGCGGCATCAACTTCCTCTAATACAAAACAAGAGGGAACTTTTGCCCAGTCCAAGTCGGTCTGGAGGCCTAACCAGGCTTGGAACAAAGGTAAGCAGGCCAAAAAGCCTGCTGCTGCCTCTAAGAAAGCATGAAGGATTGGCCCCCGATCCGGTAACGGATCTAGTAGGGGGCAGACTTTCTCTCTTCGCCCAGGCTTGGGCAAGAGATGTCCAGGATCCCTGGGCGTTGGAAATTGTATCCCAGGGATATCTTCTGGACTTCAAAGCTTCCCCTCCAAAAGGGAGATTTCACCTTTCACAATTATCTGCAAACCAGATAAAAAGAGAGGCATTCTTACATTGTGTTCAAGACCTCCAAGTTATGGGAGTGATCCACCCAGTTCCAAAGGAGGAACAGGGAAAAGGCTTCTATTCAAATCTGTTTGTGGTTCCCAAGAAAGAGGGAACCTTCAGACCAATCTTAGATCTCAAGATCCTAAACAAATTTCTCAGGGTCCCATCATTCAAGATGGAGACTATTCGTACCATCCTACCTATGATCCAGGAGGGTCAATACATGACTACAGTGGATTTAAATGATGCTTATCTTCACATTCCGATACACAAAGATCATCATCGGTTTCTCAGGTTTGCCTTCCTGGACAGGCATTACCAGTTTGTAGCTCTTCCCTTTGGGTTAGCTACAGCTCCAAGAATCTTTACGAAGGTTCTGGGGGTCACTTCTGGCGGTACTAAGGCCGCGGGGCATAGCAGTGGCCCCTTATTTAGACGACATTCTGATACAGGCGTCAAATTTCCAAATTGCCAAGTCTCATACAGACATAGTTCTGGCATTTCTGAGGTCGCACGGGTGGAAAGTGAACGAAGAGAAGAGTTCTCTATCCCCTCTCACAAGAGTTTCCTTTCTGGGAACTCTGATAGATTCCGTAGAAATGAGGATTTACCTGACAGAGACCAGGTTATCAAAACACAGATTTGTCCCCTCTACTAAATCTGGATCAAGAGACCAGGGATTCTCTTCTCTGGTGGCTATCTCTGGTCCATCTGTCCAAAGGTATGACCTTTCGCAGGCCAGATTGGACAATTGTATCGACAGATGCCAGCCTTCTAGACTGGGGGGCAGTCTGGAACTCCCTGAAGGCTCAGGGATCGTGGACTCGGGAGGAGACCCTCCTTCCAATAAACATTTTGGAACTAAGAGCGATATTCAATGCTCTTCAGGCTTGGCCTCAGCTAGCAACAATGAGGTTCATCAGATTTCAGTCGGACAACATCACGACTGTGGCTAACATCAACCATCAAGGGGGAACAAGGAGTTCCCTAGCGATGTTGGAAGTTTCAAAGATAATTCATTGGGCAGAGATTCACTCTTGCCACCTATCAGCTATCCATATCCCAGGTGTAGAGAACTGGGAGGCGGATTTTCTAAGTCGACAGACTTTTCATCCGGGGGAGTGGGAACTCCATCCGGAGATGTTTGCACAAATGGTTCAACGTTGGGGGAAACCAGAACTGGATCTCATGGTGTCTCGCCAGAACGCCAAGCTTCCTTGTTACGGATCCAGGTCCAGGGATCCCAAGGCAACGCTGATAGATGCTCTAGCAGCGCCTTGGTCCTTCAACCTGGCTTATGTGTTTCCACTGTTTCCTCTGCTCTCTCGTCTGATTGCCAAGATCAAGCAGGGAGAGAGCATCTGTGATTTTGATAGCACCTGCGTGGCCACGCAGGACTTGGTATGCAGATCTGGTGGACATGTCATCCCTTCCACCATGGACTCTGCCTCTGAGACAGGACCTTCTACTTCAGGGTCCTTTCAACCATCCAAATCTAATTTCTCTGAGACTGACTGCCTGGAGATTGAACGCTTGATTTTATCAAAGCGTGGCTTCTCCGAGTCAATCATTGATACCTTAACGACCGAGGACGTGCAGGGTACGTCCTCTAAAAAAAAAAAATACCCTTAACGACCAAGGACGTACCCTGCACGTCCTCGGTGTGGAAAGCAGCTGGAAGCGATCCTGCTTGCTTCCAGCTGCTTTCCGGTTATTGCAGTGATGCCTCGATATCGAGGCATCCTGCAATAACCCTTAGTAGCCATCCGATGCAGAGAGGGCCACTCTGTGGCCCTCTCTGCACCGAATATCTATGGCTTCCATCGTTGGTGGGTGGGAGCGTGTGTGGGAGGCGGGTGGCGGCCATCGATGGCCCAGATGATGTGGAGGGGGGCGGGAACGTGGGCGGGGATGCCCGGACACGCGCACGGACGCGCACACGTGCACACGGGGGCGGGCGCGTGCACAGGGAGGGAGCGGGAGGGAACCGCTACACTACAGAAAGTAGTAGTACAGAAAGTAAAAATGTAAAAAAAAAAAGGGGGAAAAAAAGGTCATCAGCGAATGTTGGGTGCTCTGTGGAGGGAGGCAAGCTACACTACAGAAAAAAAACGGGTGAAAAAAAAAATAAAACCATTTTTTTTCTGCAAACTGGGTAATGGCAGACAGCTGCCAGTACCCAAGATGGCCCCCAGTAAGGCAGAGGGGGAGGGTTAGAGAGCTGTTTGGGGGGGAATCAGGGAGGTTGGGGGCTATGGGGAGATTCTACAAAGCGCCATATGTAAATATGCCCCCAAAAATCCCCTTTTAGTACTGGCAGACTTTCTGCCAGTACTTAAGATGGCAGGGACAATTGTGGGGTGGGGGAGGGAAGGAAGCTGTTTGGGAGGGATCAGGGGGTCTGATGTGTCAGGTGGGAGGCTGATCTCTACACTAAAGCTAAAATTAACCCTGCAAGCTCCCTACAAACTACCTAATTAACCCCTTTACTGCTAGCCATAATACATGTGTGATGCGCAGCAGCATTTAGCGGCCTTCTAATTACTAAAAAGCAACGCCAAAGTCATATCTTCTGCTATTTCTGAACAAAGGGGATCCCAGAGAAGTATTTACAACCATTTGTGCCATAATTGCACAAGCTGTTTGGGCCTAGATCAATACTTGGGCTTCTCTACTACACTACACTAAAGCTAAAATTAACCCTAAAAGCTCCCTAATTAACCCCTTCACTGCTGGGCATAATACACGTGTGGTGCGCAGTGGCATTTAGCAGTCTTCTAATTACCAAAAAGCAAAGCCATATATCTCTGCTATTTATGAACAAAGGGGATCCAAGAGAAGCATTTACAACCATTTATTTCATAATTGCATAAGTTGTTTGTAAATAATTTTAGTGAGAAACCTAAAGTTTGTGAAAAAATTTGTGAGAAAGTGAACATTTTTTTTTATTTGATCGCATTTGGCAGTGAAATGGTGGCATGAAATATACTAAAATGGGCCTAGATCAATACTTTGGGATGTCTTCTAAAAAAAAATATATACATGTCAATGGATATTCAGGGATTCCTGAAAGATATCAGTGTCCCAACGTAACTAGCGCTAATTTTGAAAAAAAAGTGGTTTGGAAATAGCAAAGTGCTACTTGTATTTATGGCCCTATAACTTGCAAAAAAAAGCAAAGAACATGTAAACATTGGGTATTTCTAAACTCAGGACAAAATTTAGAAACTATTTAGTATGGGTGTTTTTTTGGTGGTTGTAGATGTGTAACAGATTTTGGGGGTCAAAGTTAGAAAAGGTGTGTTTTTTTTCATTTTTTCCTCATATTTTATAAAAAAATTTTAATAGTAAATTATAAGATATGATGAAAATAATGGTATCTTTAGAAAGTCTATTTAATGGCGAGAAAAACGGTATATAATGTGGGGGTACAGTAAATGAGTACGTGGAAAATTACAGCTAAACACAAACGCCGCAAAAATGTAAAAATAGCCTTGGTCCCAAACGGACAGAAAATGGAAAAGTGCTGTGGTCATTAAGGGGTTAAAGGGATACTAAACTCAATTTTTTTTCTTTCATGTTTCAGATAGAGCATGAGATTTTAAGCACCTTTCTAATTTACTCCTACTATCAATTTTTCTTTGTTCTCATGCTATCTTGATTTGAAAAAGCAGTACTGTAAGCTTTAGAGCCGGACCATTTTCTCCAACATAGGTGTGTCCGGTCCACGGCGTCATCCTTACTTGTGGGATATTCTCTTCCCCAACAGGAAATGGCAAAGAGCCCAGCAAAGCTGGTCACATGATCCCTCCTAGGCTCCGCCTACCCCAGTCATTCTCTTTGCCGTTGTACAGGCAACATCTCCACGGAGATGGCTTAGAGTTTTTTAGTGTTTAACTGTAGTTTTTATTATTCAATCAAGAGTTTGTTATTTTAAAATAGTGCTGGTATGTACTATTTACTCTGAAACAGAAAAGAGATGAAGATTTCTGTTTGTAAGAGGAAAATGATTTTAGCAACCGTTACTAAAATCGATGGCTGTTCCACACAGGACTGTTGAGAGGAATTAACTTCAGTTGAGGGAACAGTGAGCAGAATTTTACTGCTTGAGGTATGACACATTCTAACAAGACGATGTAATGCTGGAAGCTGTCATTTTCCCTATGGGATCCGGTAAGCCATTTTTATTACAGACAATAAATAAGGGCTTCACAAGGGCTTTTTAAGACTGTAGACATTTTCTGGGCTAAATCGATTCATATATAAACATATTTAGCCTTGAGGAATCATTTTAATCTGGGTATTTTGTAAAATAATATCGGCAGGCACTGTTTTGGACACCTTATTCTCTAGGGGCTTTCCCTAATCATAGGCAGAGTCTCATTTTCGCGCCGGTATTGCGCACTTGTTTTTGAGAAGCATGACATGCAGTCGCATGTGTGAGGAGCTCTGATACATAGAAAAGACTTTCTGAAGGCGTCATTTGGTATCGTATTCCCCTTTGGGCTTGGTTGGGTCTCAGCAAAGCAGATACCAGGGACTGTAAAGGGGTTAAAGATAAAAACGGCTCCGGTTCCGTTATTTTAAGGGTTAAAGCTTCCAAATTTGGTGTGCAATACTTTTAAGGCTTTAAGACACTGTGGTGAAATTTTGGTGAATTTTGAACAATTCCTTCATACTTTTTCGCAATTGCAGTAATAAAGTGTGTTCAGTTTAAAATTTAAAGTGACAGTAACGGTTTTATTTTAAAACGTTTTTTGTACTTTGTTATCAAGTTTATGCCTGTTTAACATGTCTGAACTACCAGATAGACTGTGTTCTGAATGTGGGGAAGCCAAGGTTCCTTCTCATTTAAATAGATGTGATTTATGTGACACAAAATTTAGAGAAAATGATGCCCAAGATGATTCCTCAAGTGAGGGGAGTAAGCATGGTACTGCATCATCCCCTCCTTCGTCTACACCAGTCTTGCCCACTCAGGAGGCCCCTAGTACATCTAGCGCGCCAATACTCCTTACTATGCAACAATTAACGGCTGTAATGGATAATTCTATCAAAAACATTTTAGCCAAAATGCCCACTTATCAGCGTAAGCGCGACTGCTCTGTTTTAGATAATACTGAAGAGCATGAGGACGCTGATGATATTGTTTCTGAAGGGGCCCTACACCAGTCTGAGGGGGCCAGGGAGGTTTTGTCTAAGGGAGAAATTTCAGATTCAGGGAAAATTTCTCAACAAGCTGAACCTGATGTGATTACATTTAAATTTAAGTTGGAACATCTCCGCGCTCTGCTTAAGGAGGTGTTATCCACTCTGGATGATTGTGAGAATTTGATCATCCCAGAGAAACTATGTAAAATGGACAAGTTCCTAGAGGTCCCGGGGCCCCCAGAAGCTTTTCCTATACCCAAGCGGGTGGCGGACATTGTAAATAAAGAATGGGAAAGGCCCGGTATACCTTTCGTCCCTCCCCCCATATTTAAAAAATTGTTTCCTATGGTCGACCCCAGAAAGGACTTATGGCAGACAGTCCCCAAGGTCGAGGGGGCGGTTTCTACTTTAAACAAACGCACCACTATACCCATAGAAGATAGTTGTGCTTTCAAAGATCCTATGGATAAAAAATTAGAAGGTTTGCTTAAAAAGATGTTTGTTCAGCAAGGTTACCTTCTACAACCAATTTCATGCATTGTCCCTGTCACTACAGCCGCGTGTTTCTGGTTCGATGAGCTAGAAAAGGCGATCACTAGTGATTCTCCTCCTTATGAGGAGATTATGGACAGAATCCGTGCTCTCAAATTGGCTAATTCTTTCACCCTAGACGCCACTTTGCAATTGGCTAGGTTAGCGGCGAAAAATTCTGGGTTTGCTATTGTGGCGCGCAGAGCGCTTTGGTTGAAATCTTGGTCAGCGGATGCGTCTTCCAAGAACAAATTGCTTAACATTCCTTTCAAGGGGAAAACGCTGTTTGGCCCTGACTTGAAAGAGATTATCTCTGATATCACTGGGGGTAAGGGCCACGCCCTTCCTCAGGATAGGTCTTTCAAGGCCAAAAATAAACCTAATTTTCGTCCCTTTCGTAGAAACGGACCAGCCCCAAGTGCTACGTCCTCTAAGCAAGAGGGTAATACTTCTCAAGCCAAGCCAGCCTGGAGACCAATGCAAGGCTGGAACAAGGGAAAGCAGGCCAAGAAACCTGCCACTGCTACCAAGACAGCATGAAATGTTGGCCCCCGATCCGGGACCGGATCTGGTGGGGGGCAGACTCTCTCTCTTCGCTCAGGCTTGGGCAAGAGATGTTCTGGATCCTTGGGCACTAGAAATAGTCTCCCAAGGTTATCTTCTGGAATTCAAGGGGCTTCCCCCAAGGGGGAGGTTCCACAGGTCTCAATTGTCTTCAGACCACATGAAAAAACAGGCATTCTTACATTGTGTAGAACACCTGTTAAAAATGGGAGTGATTCATCCTGTTCCATTAGGGGAACAAGGGATGGGGTTCTACTCCAATCTGTTCGTAGTTCCCAAAAAAGAGGGAACGTTCAGACCAATCTTAGATCTCAAGATCCTAAACAAGTTTCTCAAGGTTCCATCGTTCAAAATGGAAACCATTCGAACAATTCTTCCTTCCATCCAGGAAGGTCAATTCATGACCACTGTGGATTTAAAGGATGCGTATCTACATATTCCTATCCACAAGGAACATCATCGGTTCCTAAGGTTCGCATTCCTGGACAAGCATTACCAGTTCGTGGCACTTCCTTTCGGATTAGCCACTGCTCCAAGGATTTTCACAAAGGTACTAGGGTCCCTTCTAGCGGTGCTAAGACCAAGGGGCATTGCAGTAGTACCTTACTTGGACGACATTCTGATTCAAGCGTCGTCCCTTCCTCAAGCAAAGGCTCACACGGACATAGTCCTGGCCTTTCTCAGATCTCACGGATGGAAAGTGAACGTAGAAAAGAGTTCTCTATCTCCGTCAACAAGGGTTCCCTTCTTGGGAACAATAATAGACTCCTTAGAAATGAAGATTTTTCTGACAGAGGCCAGAAAAACAAAACTTCTAAACTCTTGTCAAATACTTCATTCCGTTCCTCTTCCTTCCATAGCGCAGTGCATGGAAGTAATAGGTTTGATGGTAGCGGCAATGGACATAGTTCCTTTTGCGCGCATTCATCTAAGACCATTACAACTGTGCATGCTCAGTCAGTGGAATGGAGACTATACAGACTTGTCTCCGACGATACAAGTAAATCAGAGGACCAGAGATTCACTCCGTTGGTGGCTGTCCCTGGACAACCTGTCACAAGGGATGAACTTCCGCAGGCCAGAGTGGGTCATTGTCACGACCGACGCCAGTCTGATGGGCTGGGGCGCGGTCTGGGGACCCCTGAAAGCTCAGGGTCTTTGGTCTCGGGAAGAATCTCTTCTACCGATAAATATTCTGGAACTGAGAGCGATACTCAATGCTCTCAAGGCTTGGCCTCAGCTAGCAAAGGCCAAGTTCATACGGTTTCAATCAGACAACATGACGACTGTTGCGTACATCAACCATCAGGGGGGAACAAGGAGTTCCCTGGCGATGGAAGAAGTGACCAAAATCATTCAATGGGCGGAGACTCACTCCTGCCACCTGTCTGCAATCCACATCCCAGGAGTGGAAAATTGGGAAGCGGATTTTCTGAGTCGTCAGACATTACATCCGGGGGAGTGGGAACTCCATCCGGAAATCTTTGCCCAAATTACTCAACTGTGGGGCATTCCAGACATGGATCTGATGGCCTCTCGTCAGAACTTCAAGGTTCCTTGCTACGTGTCCAGATCCAGGGATCCCAAGGCGACTCTAGTAGATGCACTAGTAGCACCTTGGACCTTCAAACTAGCTTATGTATTCCCGCCGTTTCCTCTCATCCCCAGGCTGGTAGCCAGGATCATTCAGGAGAGGGCATCGGTGATCTTGATAGCTCCTGCCACGCAGGACTTGGTATGCAGATCTGGTGAATATGTCATCGGCTCCACCATGGAAGCTACCTTTGAGACGAGACCTTCTTGTTCAAGGTCCGTTCGAACATCCGAATCTGGTCTCACTCCAACTGACTGCTTGGAGATTGAACGCTTGATTTTATCAAAACGAGGGTTCTCAGATTCTGTTATTGATACTCTTGTTCAGGCCAGAAAGCCTGTAACTAGAAAAATTTACCACAAAATATGGAAAAAATATATCTGTTGGTGTGAATCTAAAGGATTCCCTTGGGACAAGGTAAAAATTCCTAAGATTCTATCCTTTCTTCAAGAAGGATTGGAGAAAGGATTATCTGCAAGTTCCTTGAAGGGACAGATTTCTGCCTTGTCTGTGTTACTTCACAAAAAGCTGGCAGCTGTGCCAGATGTTCAAGCCTTTGTTCAGGCTCTGGTTAGAATCAAGCCTGTTTACAAACCTTTGACTCCTCCTTGGAGTCTCAACTTAGTTCTTTCAGTTCTTCAGGGGGTTCCGTTTGAACCCTTACATTCCGTTGATATTAAGTTATTATCTTGGAAAGTTTTGTTTTTGGTTGCAATTTCTTCTGCTAGAAGAGTTTCAGAATTATCTGCTCTGCAGTGTTCTCCTCCTTATCTGGTGTTCCATGCAGATAAGGTGGTTTTACGTACTAAACCTGGTTTTCTTCCGAAAGTTGTTTCTAACAAAAACATTAACCAGGAGATAGTCGTGCCTTCTTTGTGTCCGAATCCAGTTTCAAAGAAGGAACGTTTGTTGCACAATTTGGATGTTGTTCGCGCTCTAAAATTCTATTTAGATGCTACAAAGGATTTTAGACAAACATCTTCCTTGTTTGTTGTTTATTCTGGTAAAAGGAGAGGTCAAAAAGCAACTTCTACCTCTCTCTCTTTTTGGATTAAAAGCATCATCAGATTGGCTTATGAGACTGCCGGACGGCAGCCTCCTGAAAGAATCACAGCTCATTCCACTAGGGCTGTGGCTTCCACATGGGCCTTCAAGAACGAGGCTTCTGTTGATCAGATATGTCGGGCAGCGACTTGGTCTTCACTGCACACTTTTACCAAATTTTACAAGTTTGATACTTTTGCTTCTTCTGAGGCTATTTTTGGGAGAAAGGTTTTGCAAGCCGTGGTGCCTTCCATTTAGGTGACCTGATTTGCTCCCTCCCTTCATCCGTGTCCTAAAGCTTTGGTATTGGTTCCCACAAGTAAGGATGACGCCGTGGACCGGACACACCTATGTTGGAGAAAACAGAATTTATGTTTACCTGATAAATTACTTTCTCCAACGGTGTGTCCGGTCCACGGCCCGCCCTGGTTTTTTAATCAGGTCTGATAATTTATTTTCTTTAACTACAGTCACCACGGTATCATATGGTTTCTCCTATGCAAATATTCCTCCTTTACGTCGGTCGAATGACTGGGGTAGGCGGAGCCTAGGAGGGATCATGTGACCAGCTTTGCTGGGCTCTTTGCCATTTCCTGTTGGGGAAGAGAATATCCCACAAGTAAGGATGACGCCGTGGACCGGACACACCGTTGGAGAAAGTAATTTATCAGGTAAACATAAATTCTGTTTTTTGTTCAGCACCTGGGTAGCACTTGCTGATTTGTGGCTAAATGTAGCAAACCAATCGGCAAGCTCTACCAAGGTGCTGAACTAAAAATGGGCCGGCTCCTAACCTTTTATTACTGCTTTTTCAAATCAAGATAACATGAGAACAAAGAAAAATTGATAATAGGAGTAAATTAGAAAGTTGCTTAAAATTGCATGTTCTATCAGAATCATGAAAGAAAAGATGTGGGGTTAGTATCCCTTTAATTCAGGCACGAAAGCCTGTCACCAGGAAAATCTATCATAAGATATGGCGTAAATATCTTTATTGGTGTGAATCCAAGGGTTACTCATGGAGTAAAGTCAGGATTCCCAGGATATTATCTTTTCTCCAAGAAGGATTGGAAAAGGGATTGTCAGCTAGTTCCTTAAAGGGACAGATTTCTGCTCTGTCTATTCTTTTGCACAAGCGTCTGGCGGATGTTCCAGACGTTCAGGCGTTTTGTCAGGCTTTAGTTAGAATCAAGCCTGTGTTTAAACCAGTTGCTCCGCCATGGAGTTTAAATTTGGTTCTTAAAGTTCTCCAAGGGGTTCCGTTTGAACCTCTTCATTCCATAGATATCGAGCTTTTATCTTGGAAAGTTCTGTTTTTGGTAGCTATTTCCTCGGCTCGTAGAGTTTCCGAGTTATCTGCCTTACAGTGTGATTCCCCTTATCTTATCTTCCATGCAGATAAGGTTTTGCGTACCAAACCTGGGTTTTTACCTAAGGTGGTATCTAATAAGAATATCAATCAGGAGATTGTTGTTCCGTCATTGTGCCCTAATCCTTCTTCAAAGAAGGAACGTCTATTACACAATCTTGACGTGGTTTGTGCTTTAAAGTTTTATTTACAAGCTACTAAAAATTTTCGTCAAACATCTGCTTTGTATGTTGTCTACTCTGGACAGAGGAGAGGCCAAAAGGCTTCGGCAACTTCTCTTTCGTTTTGGCTAAGAAGTATAATACGCTTAGCTTATGAGACTGCTGGCCAGCAGCCTCCTGAAAGGATTACAGCTCATTCTACTAGAGCTGTGGCTTCCACATGGGCTTTTAAAAATGAGGCTTCTGTTGAACAGATTTGCAAGGCGGCGACTTGGTCTTCGCTTCATACTTTTTCAAAGTTTTATAAATTTGATACTTTTGCTTCTTCGGAGGCTATTTTTGGGAGAACGGTTTTACAGGCAGTGGTACCTTCCGTTTAAGTACCTGCCTTGTCCCTCCCTTCATCCGTGTACTTTAGCTTTGGTATTGGTATCCCACAAGTAATGGATGATCCGTGGGCTGGATACACCTTACAAGAGAAAACATAATTTATGCTTACCTGATAAATTTATTTCTCTTGTGGTGTATCCAGTCCACGGCCCGCCCTGTCATTTTAAGGCAGGTATATTTTATTTTTAAACTACAGTCCCCACTGCACCCTATGGTTTCTCCTTTCTCTTGCTTGTCTTTGGTCGAATGACTGGAGGTGGCTGTTAGGGGAGGAGCTATATAGACAGCTCTGCTGTGGGTGATCCTCTTGCAGCTTCCTGTTGGGAAGGAGAATATGCCACAAGTAATGGATGATCCGTGGACTGGATACACCACAAGAGAAATAAATTTATCAGGTAAGCATAAATTATGTTTTTCTGACCTTTCCTAGGACCAGGAAATATAACAAATAGACTAGAAGTCTTCCTGAAATCTTAGCAGCTTCAATATAATATTTCAAAGCTCTCACCACATCCAAAGAATGTAAAGATCGTTCCAAGGAATTCTTAGGATTAGGACACAAGGAAGGAACAACAATATCTCTACTAATGTTGTTAGAATTCACAACCTTAGGAAAAAATTGAAATAAAATCCGCAAAACCGCCTTATCCTGATAAA
This sequence comes from Bombina bombina, assembly GCF_027579735.1. Classification (NCBI taxonomy): domain Eukaryota; kingdom Metazoa; phylum Chordata; class Amphibia; order Anura; family Bombinatoridae; genus Bombina; species Bombina bombina. The sequence goes on from NC_069501.1 coordinate 943,147,697, forward strand.
AAATCAGAAAAGGAGATTCACAAGAAAGAGCAGATAGCTCAGAAACTCTTCTAGCAGAAGAGATGGTCAAAAGGAACAACACTTTCCAAGAAAGTAGTTAAATGTCCAAAGAATGCATAGGCTCAATATGGAGGAGCCTGTAAAGCCTTTAAAAGCAAATTAAGACTCCAAGGAGGAGAGTGATTTAATTACAGGCTTAAATATGAACTAAAGCCTGCACAAACGGTGAATATCAGGAAGTTTAGCAATCTTTCTGTGAATAAAACAGAGCAGAGATTTGTCCCTTCAAGGAACTTGCAGACAAAACCTTATCCAAACCATCCTGAAAAAACTGTAAAGTTCTTGCAACTCTAAAAGAATGCCAAGAGAATTTGAGAACACCATAAAATGTAGAACTTCAAAACTCGATAATAAATCTTTCTAGAGACAGATTTACGAGCTTGTAACATATTATTAATCACTGAGTCAGAGAAACCTCTATGACTTAGGACTAAGCGTTCAATTTCCATACCTTCAAATTTAATGATTTGAGATCCTGATGGAAAAACGGACCTTGAGACAGAAGGTCTCGCTTTAACGGAAGTGGCCAAGGTTGGCAACTGGACATCCGAACAAGATCCGTATACCAAAATCTGTGGGGCCATGCTGGAGCCACCAGCAACACAAAAGACTGTTCCATGATGATTTTGGAGATCACTCTTGGAAGGAGAACTAGAGGCGGGAAGATGTAAGCAGGTTGATAACACCAAGGAAGTGTCAGCGCACCCACTGCTTCCGCCTGAAAATCCCTAAACCTGGACAGGCATCTGGGAAGTCTCTTGTTTAGATGAGAGGCCATCAGATCTATCTGTGGAAGACCCCATATCTTGAACAATCTGAGAAAACGCATCTGGATGGAGGAACCACTCACCAGGATGTAAAGTCCGCCTCCCAATGTATTTACCTGGGATATGCACCGCAGAAATTAGACAGGAGCTGGATTCCGCCCAAGCAAGTATCCTAGATACTTCTTCATAGCTTGTGGACTGTGAGTCCCACCCTGCTGATTGACAAATGCCACTGTATGTGATATTGTCTGTTTGAAAATAAGTGAACAGTTCTCTCTTCAACAAAGGCCAAAACTGAAGAGCTCTGAGAATAGCACGGAGATCTAAAATATTGATTGGTAATCTCGCCTCTTGAGATTTCCAAAACCCCTTGTGCTGTCAGAGATCCCCAAACAGCTTCCCCACCTGAAAGACTTGCATCTGTAGTGATCATAGTCCAGGTTAGCCGAACAAAGAAGCCCTTTGAACTAAACGCTGGTGATTTACCACCACGTCAGAGAGTGTCAAACATTGGGATTTAAGGATATTAATTGTGATTTCTTAGTATAATCCCTGCACCATGGATTTAGCAAACAAAGCTGGAGAGGTCTTATGTGAGAACGGGCAAAGGGAAATGCGTCCAATGCTGCAGTCATGAGACCTAAATTTTCCATGCACATAACCACTGAAGGGAATGACTGAGACTGAAGGTGCCGACAGGCTGCAACCACTTTCAAACGTCTCTTGTCTGTTAGAGACAGAGTCATGGACACTGAATCTATCTGGAAACCTAAAAAGGTGACCCTTGTCTGAGGAATCAAGTAACTAACCTTTTGGTAAATTGATGCTCCAACTATGTTTCCGGAGAAACAACACTAGTTGATTTGTGTGAGATTCTGCAGAACTGAAGGACTGAGCTAATACCAAAATATTGTCCAAATAAGGAAACGCTGCAATACCCTGCTCTCTGGTTTCCATAAAGCAGGGCACCAAAAACCTTTAAAAAAGATTCTTTGAGCGGTTGCTAATCCAAAAATAGAAAAGCAACAAATTTATAACGCTTGTCTAGAAAAGAGAATCTCAGGCACTGATAATGATCTGAGTGAATCGGAATATGAAGGTATACATCCTGCAATCCATTATGGACCTAAGTTTCCTTGCTGAATAAAAGGCAGAACAGTCCTTAAAGTCACCATTTGAAAATTGGTACTCTTACATAACGATTCAAAATTTTCAGATCCAGAATTGGTCTGAATGAAATTTCCTTCTTTGAGACAATGAATAGAATTGAATAAAAACCCCAGACCTTGTCCCTGAAAAGGAACTGGCATGACTACCCCTGTAACTCCAGGTCTGAAACACACTTCAGGAAAGCCTGAGCTTTAACTGGATTTTCTGGGATACGTGAGAGAAAAAAATCTTCTCACAGGAGGATTTATTCAGAATCCTATTCGAAACCCCTGAGACAATACTCTGAAACCATTGATTTGGACAGATTTATCCAAAACATTCTTGAAAAAAAACCTTAATCTGCCCCCTACCAGCTGAGCTGGAATGAGAGTTGCACCTTCATGCGGACATAGGGGTTGGCTTTTTGGTTTCTTAAATGGGTTAGAATTATTACATTTAAAGAAGGTTTCCAATTGGAAACAGAATCCATAGGGAAGGATTAGGTTTTTGTTCCTTATTTGAAAAAAAGAACGAAAATAATTTAGAAGCTTAATATTTACCCTAAGGTCTCTTATTACCTTGGAAAGAAGAGATAGCAATCTAGACTTAGTCATATCAGCATTCCAAGATTTAAGCCTCAAAACTCTTGTAGCTAAAAAAAAAAGCTAAAGACATAGATCTAACATCAATTTTGATGATATAAAAAAATTTGCATCAGAACGGATTAGTATGTTGCAGAAAGCAAACAATACTAGATAAATCCGAATCCAATTCTTGTTGCGCTAAATTACCTACAAAAAAGTTGATGCAGCTGCAACAGCCAAAGAAAATGCAGGCCTGAGACGACCTGAACAGAAATAAGCTTTCCTTACATAAGATTCAAGTCTCCTATCTAAAAGAACTTAAGTACTATCTTCCATAGGAATAGAGGTACATTCAGCAAGAGTAGAAATAGCCCCAACAAGTTGAGGATCTTTTCCCAAAACTCTATAGAAATTGCTGGATACAATTTATTAAACCTTGAAGGAATAAAATAAGTACCCGGCTAATTCCATTCCTTAGAAATCATAAGAGAAATAGCATCAGGAATGGAAAAAACCTCTGGAGCAACCACAGGAGGTTTAAAAACAGAATTTACTAGTTCTAATATCAAGAGGACTAGTTTCTATGATATACAAAATAATTAACACTTCTTTAACAAAGAACGAAAATACTTCATTTTAAATAAATAAGTAGATTTGTTAGTGTCAATATCTGAGGAAAGATCTTCTGAATCAGATAGATCCTCATCGGAAAGGATAATTAATTATGTTGTCGGTCATTTGAAAATACATCAACCTTATGAGAAGTTTTAAAAGACCTTTATATTAATTAGAAGGCAGATAGCAGACAAAGCCGCCTGAATAGAATCAGAAACAAATTCTTTAAATTTCCTAGGTATAACGTACTTTAAAAGTTGAAGAAACAACAACAGGAAATGCACTATTAACTGATGGATACAATATCTGCATGTAAAAAGTTTATCATACAATGACATTCGGAAATAAAATACACTTAGCTTTAGTAGAACCGACATCAGGCAGCAAAGTTCCAACAGATTCTTCTGAGCAGGATCAGATTGAGACATCTTGCAAAATGTAAAATAAAAAACATATAAAGTAAAATTTGTCAATTTCCTTATGACAGTTTCAGGAATGGGAAAAAAATGCAAATAGCATAGCCCTCTGAAATAGAAAAAGGCAAGAGGCAAAAGCAATGGGGTAAATAAATAATGAAAAAAATTTAGCGACAAGTATGACGCACAACGTAACTGGAAAATTATTTGGCGCCAACCATGTCCGGAAATGACACACTTGCGTCACTACGCAAACTCTGTGTGAACCTCTGCGTCAATTACTACGCCGGAAATGACAAACTTGCGTCAACTGACTTGCCTTTTGCGCCAAAAAAATTTGTGCGCCAAAAATGACGCAATAAAGTGTAGCACCTGCGAGCCTAAGTCAGCCCGCAATTTGAAACAAAGTAGTCAATTGAAAAAAAGACTAAACCCCAGGTAAGAAAAATATTTCTTAATATTAACTTTCCCCAAATATGAAACTGACAGTCTACAAAAAGGAAATACATGAACCTGACTCATGGCAAATATAAGTACAATACATATATTTAGAACTTTATATAAATGCATAAAGTACCAAACCATAGCTGAGGTGTCGTAAGTAATAAAAAAACATACTTACCAAAAAGACACCTATCCACATATAGCAGATAGCCAAACCAGTACTGAAACAGTTATCAGTAGAGGTAATGGTATATGAGAGTATATCGTCGAGCTGAAAAGGGAGGTTTGAGATGAATCTCTACGACCGATAACAGAGAACCTAAGAAATAGACCCCCGTTAGGGAAATCACTGCATTCAACAGGTAATACTCTCCACGTCCCTCTGACATTCGCTGTTCTCTGAGAGGAATCAGGCTTCAAAATGCTGAGAAGCGCTTGTCAACGTAGAAATCTTAGCACAAACTTACTTCACCACCTCCATAGGAGGCAAAGTTTGTAAAACTGAATTGTGGATGTGGTGAGGGGTATATTTATAGGCATTTTGAGGTTTGGGAAACTTTGCCCCTCCTGGTAGGATTGTATATCCCATACGTCACTAGCTCATGGGCTCTTGCCAATTACATGAAAGAAAAAATAAGTTTCTTTTTGGAACATTGATTAAAGAGCTGTAGAATTTGATGATTGCCCTAGGTATTGTTTCATGTCCCTTTTTAAATATTGCGGTTTTGTATGAAGAGTAGAAAGCGGTTTGTGTTTTCTACCTGTAATAGGTTTTTGTTCGTTGTAAAATTTGAAAGTGAAAAATTACACAATGTTCTTTGAGTATATCATTCCCAATCCGCCATACCTCCTTATTCATTAAAGACAGATACATCTGATTTAGTGATTTCTGTCAGCAATGTTGACAAAAAGGTAAAAAATGCATCCGGTTTCAGCTGTTTGTGCAATATACACAAGACCAGTCTCACATTTTATACCTACATTTTGTAGCTGTGAGTGAACATACTGAATTTTAATTTTAAATCAAAAATAACATAATTTATGTAAGAACTTACCTGATAAATTCATTTCTTTCATATTGGCAAGAGTCCATGAGCTAGTGACATATGGGATATACAATCCTACCAAGAGGGGCAAAGTTTCCCAAACCTATAAATACACCCCTCACCACACCAACAATTCAGTTTAACGAATAGCCAAGCAGTGGGGTGATAAAGAAAGGAGTAGAAAGCATCAACAAAGAAATTTGGAAATAATTGTGCTTTATACAAAAAATCATAACCACCATAAAAAGGGTGGGCCTCATGGACTCTTGCCAATATGAAAGAAATGAATTTATCAGGTAAGTTCTTACATAAATTGTTTTCTTTCATGTAATTTGCAAGAGTCCATGAGCTAGTGACATATGGGATATCAATACCCAAGATGTGGAGTCTTCCACTCAAGAGTCACTAGAGAGGGAGGGAATAAAAATAAAAACGGCCATATTCCGCTGAAAAAATTAATCCACAACCCAAAACAAAAATAATTTTATTTCATCTTGAAAGAAAAAAACTTAAATCAAAAGCAGAAGAATCAAACTGAAACAGCTGCCTGAAGAACTTTTCTACCAAAAACTGCTTCCGAAGAAGCAAATACATAAAAACGGTAGAATTTAGTAAATGTATGCAAAGAGGACCAAGTCGCCGCTTTGCAAATCTGACCAACTGAAGCTTCATTCTTAAAAGCCCACGAAGTGGAGACTGATCTAGTAGAATGAGCTGTAATTCTCTGAGGCGGGGCCTGACCTGACTCTAAAAAGCTTGATGAATCAAAAGTTTCAACCAAGGAACTAGCAGAAGCCTTCTGACCTTTCCTAGGACCAGAAAATAAAACAAATAGACTGGAAGTCTTCCTAAAATCTTTAGTAGCTTCCACATAATATTTCAAAGTTCTTACCACATCCAAAGAATGTACGGATCTCTCCAAAGAATTCTTAGGATAAGGACATATGGAAGGGACAACAATTTCTCTACACAACCTTAGGTAAAAATTGAAAAGAAGTCCGCAAAACTGCCTTATCCTGATGAAAAATCAGAAAAGGAGACTCACAAGAAAGAGCAGATAGCTCAGAAACTCTTCTAGCAGAAGAGATAGCCAAAAGGAACAACACTTTCCAGGAAAGTAGTTTAATGTCCAAAGAATGCATAGGCTCAAATGGAGGAGCCTGTAACGCCTTCAGAACCAAATTGACTCCAAGGAGAAGAAATTGATTTAATGACAGACTTAATATGAACTAAAGCCTGTACAAAACAGTGAATATCAGGAAGTATAGCAATCTTTCTGTGAAATAAAACAGAAAGAGCGGAGATTTGTCCTTTGAAGGAACTTACAGACAAACCCTTATCCAAACCATCCTGAAGGAACTGTAAAATTCTAGGAATTCTAAAAGAATGCCAGGAGAATTTATGAGAAGAACACCATGAAATGTAAGTCTTCCAAACTCTATAATAAATCTTTCTAGAGACAGCTTTACGAGCTTGTAACATAGTATTAATCACTGAGTCAGAGAAACCTCTATGACTTAGTACTAAGCGTTCAATTTCCATACCTTCAAATTTAATGATTTGAGATCCTGATGGAAAAAACGGACCTTGAGATAGTAGGTCCGGCCGTAACGGAAGTGGCCAAGGCGGGCAACTGGACATCCGCACCAGATCCACATACCAAAACATGTGTGGCCATGCTGGAGCCACCAGCAACACAAGACTGTTCCATGATGATTTTGGAGATCACTCTTGGAAGGAGAACTAGAGGCGGGAAGATGTAAGCAGGATGATAACACCAAGGAAGTGTCAGTGCATCCACTGCTTCCGCCTGAACATCCCTGGACCTGGACAGGTATCTGGGAAGTTTCTTGTTTAGATGAGAGGCCATGAGATCTATCTCTGGAAGACACCACATCTGGATGGAGAGACCACTCCCCTGGATGTAAAGTCTGGCGGCTGAGATAATCCGCCTCCCAATTGTCTACACCTGGGATATTCACCGCAGAGATTAGACAGGAGCTGGATTCCGCCCAAGCAAGTATCAGAGATACTTCTTTCATAGCTTGGGGACTGAGAGTCCCACCCTGATTATTGACATAAGCCATAGTTGTGATATTGTCTGTCTGAAAACAAATGAACGGTTCTCTTTTTAGCAGAGGCCAAAACTGAAGAGCCCTGAGAATTGCATGGAGTTCTAAAATATTTATTGGTAATCTCGCCTCTTGAGATTTCCAAACCCCTTGTGCTGTCAGAGATCCCCAAACAGCTCCCCAACCTGAAAGACTCGCATCTGTTGAGATCACAGTCCAGGTTGGCCGAACAAAAGAGGCCCCTTGAACGATGGTGATCTATCCACCATTTCAGAGAGTGTCGTACATTGGGATTCAAGGATATTAATTGTGATATCTTTGTATAATCCCTGCACCATTGATTCAGCATGCAAAGCTGTAGAGGTCTTATGTGAAAACGAGCAAAGGGGATCGCGTCCGATGCTGCACTCATGAGACCTAAAACTTCCATGCATATAGCCACTGAAGGGAATGACTGAGACTGAATGTGCCGGCATGCTGCGACCAATAAACGTCTCTTGACTGTTAGATTCAGTCTCCATGACTCTGTCTCTATCTGGAAACCTAAAAAGGTGACCCTTGTCTGAGGAATCAAGAAACTTTTTGGTAAATTGATCCTCCAACCATGTTTCCGAAGAAACAACACTAGTTGATTCGTGTGAGATTCTGCAGTATGTAAAGACTGAGCTAGTACCAAGATATCGTCCAAATAAGGAAACACTGCAATACCCTGTTCTCTGATTACAGACAGTATGGCACCCAGAACCTTTGAAAAGATTCTTGGAGCTGTTGCTAGGCCAAATGGAAGAGAAACAAATTGGTAATGCTTGTCTAGAAAAGAGAATCTCAGAAACTGATAGTGTTCTGGATGAATCGGAATATGAAGGTATGCATCCTGCAAGTCTATTGTGGACATATAATGTCCTTGCTGAACAAAAGGCAGAATAGTCCTTATAGTCACCATCTTGAAAGTTGGTACTCTTACATAACGATTCAAAATTTTCAGATCCAGAACTGGTCTGAACAAATTTTCTTTCTTTGGTACTGAGGAGGAACTGGCATGATTACCCCTGAAGACTCCAGGTATGAAACACACTTCAGAAAAGCCTGAGCTTTTACTGGATTTACAGGGATGCATGAGAGATAAAATCTTCTCACAGGAGGTCTTACTTTGAATCCTATTCGATACCCTTGAGAGACAATGCTCTGAATCCAATGATTTTGGACAGATTTTATCCAAAAATCCTTGAAAAACCTTAATCTGCCCCCTACCAGCTGAGCTGGAATGAGGGCCGCACCTTCACGCGGACTTAGGGGCAGACTTTGGTTTCCTAAATGGCTTGGATTTTTTCGCGCCAAGAATGACGCAATAAAGTTTAGCATTTGACGCACCCGCTGGCCTAATACCCGCAATAGCAAGAAGTAATCAATTGAAAAAAAGACTAAAACCCCAGGTAAGAAATACATTTCTTAAAATGTTTAAATTCCCCAAAAATGAAACTGACAGTCTGCTGAAGCAAATACATGAACCTGACTCATGGCGCAAATATAAGTACAATACATATATTTAGAACTTTATATAAATGTATAAAGTGCCAAACCATAGCTGAGGTGTCTTAAGTAATAAAAAACATACTTGCCAAAAGACACCCATCCACATATAGCAGATAGCCAAACCAGTACTAAAACAGTTATTAGTAGAGGTAATGGTAAATTGAGAGTATATCGTCTATCTGAAAAGGGATGTAGGAGATGAATCTCTACGACCGATAACAGAGAACCTATGAAATAGACCCCCGTTAGGGAAATCATCGTATTCAAATAAGTGATACTCCCTTCACGTCCCTCTGACATTCGCTGTACTCTGAGAGGAATCGGGCTTCAACAATGCTGAGAAGCGCATATCAACGTAGAAATCTTAGCACAAACTTACTTCACCACCTCCATAGGAGGCAAAGTTTGTAAAACTGAATTGTGGGTGTGGTGAGGTGTGTATTTATAGGCATTTTGAGGTTTGGGAAACTTTGCCCCTCCTGGTAGGATTGTATATCCCATATGTCACTAGCTCATGGAGTCTTGCCAATTACATGAAAGAAAAAAAGAAATTCCCAGAGCTTCAGAAAATGTAATCTCTTTTTTTAAGACACAATGAGTCTACGGATCATCTTAATTACTAATGGGATATTCACCTCCTGGTCAGCAGGAGTAGGCAAAGAGCACCACAGCAGAGCTGTTAAATAGCTCCTCCCTTCCCTCCCACCCCAGTCATTCTCTTTGCCTACGTTAGTGATAGGAGGAGGTAAAGTGAGGTGTTGGTTTTAGATTCTTCAATCAAGAGTTTATTATTTTTAAAGTAGTGCCAGAGAGTGCTTCTAGGGTGTAGCCGTAGTCCATATCGGTCTCTACAGGAGAGCTTTTGGTGGCTTTAAAGCAATGGGAACTTGTGGGTCATAATTCTCACTGCGCCTCCCGTGTAATTGTTTGCTGCCCTTACCAAGAAAACCTGAGGGATAATTACTTTTGTTTTAAATTACAGGTCCATGTGAGGGAGAGGACCTCACAAATCTGGGAACTGCCTTACTGTCCGGCAGGAGACAATGAAGTAAGTGCAAACTTTATTCTGGGGGTTGCAGAAGTCTCAGAAGAAAGTGGGGCACTTCATTTTATTCCTCAACGGATTTAACTTCCTTATCAATGGATTCCCTTAGACTTTCAGGGGACACTTTGGGACAGTTAGATGCAGGCTCTGGGCTTGTGTGTCATATAGGCTTTCATTCATAACTACAGAGCTATACATAGAACGATATTGCCATAACAAAGCCATCACTGAAGAGCTATACATCAGATGGGCTCAGTGTGAGGCAATGCATGAGACTGGTGTTATATCTCTCAGCGGTTTATTAATAGCCGACTGGGAGATTTTATATTGTCATGGTTGATGTTTTGCCGTTCTGTTGCGCTTTGCATCAGATATAGAGCTCAGTGTGAAGCAAGGCATGGGACTCGCATTCTTAGCTCCCGTCGGTTTAATTCTAGCCGACCGGGAGATCTCATATTGACATACTTGTTAAATTGGCAATTCCGTTGAGCTATATTTCAGATAAGCTCAGTGTAAGACAATGTGCAGGATTTGTGTTCTTATCTACTGGCGGTTTAATAATAGCCGCCCTCGAGATCTCTTGTGGCCACAGTTGATGAGCTATGCTTGAGCGAGCTCAGTGTGGGTGATTTTACATTGGTTTATTTTTTATCGGACTAGAAACTGTTCAGTCCGTTGTTATACCCCCGAAGGCCTTTTTTTGTTATGTCATAATACTAATGGCGACCGGGAGAGGATTATAATAACGCCCACGATTGACAGAGTTCTGTTTGGCGCCATTTCAGTTGCGCACCTCTGTGTTTGTTCTTTCTGGTATCGGAAGATTTAGGGAGAATGGTTCTCTCTTTAGGGTAAACCGGACAGTGTTTCAAAAGAGGCTTAGTCCGGAATAGCTAACCCGTTTCTGCACACAGATAAAAAGTTGGTGTTTAACCCCTTAATGACAACTGACGTACCAGGTACGTCCTGCAAAAACTAGCAGTTAGTGACAATGGACGTACCTGGTACGTCAGTTGTTTAAGAGAGTGCTGGAAGCGATCGCAATTGCTTCCAGCAGCTCTCAGGGTATTGCAGTGATGCCTCGATATGGAGGCATCCTGCAATACCTTTTAACAAGCCTCTCTGTGGCCCTCTCTGCACCGGTATCAATGGTGCAGTGTTCCGGGGGGAAGGGAAGCAAAGAGGCGGCAGCGTGTGGGTGCGCGCGCGCATGCATATTAGCCACTGACACCAATGAAAAAAAAAAAAGTTCAAAACATAAAAATATATATATATATATATATATATATATATATATATATATATATATATATATATATATATATATATATATATATATATATATAAGGATCTGGGGGGGGTTGGGGGTATTGAGGGGGAGGCTGCTACACTACAGAAAAGTTTATAAATATTTTTGGGGGCAAAATTTATAAATATTTTTGGGGGCAAATTGGGTACTGGCAGACAGCTGCCAGTACCCAAGATGGCGGCAATTAAGTAGCAGGGAGGGTTATAGAGCTGTTTGGTGGGGGATCAGGGAGGTTGGGGGCTAAGGCAGGGCTCCATTACAGCAGAATACATTTTTAAAAAAAATAAAATAAAAAAAACTCCTTTTATTTAGTACTGGCAGACTTTCTGCCAGTACTTAAGATGGCGGGGACAATTGTGGGGTGGGGGAGGTTAGAGAGCTGTTTGGGAGGGATCAGGGGGTGGGATGTGTCAGGTGGGAGGCTGATCTCTACACTAAAGCTAAAATTAACCCTGCCAGCGCCCTACAAGCTACCTAATTAACTCCTTCACTGCTGGGCATAATTCACGTGTTGTGCGCAGCAGCATTTAGCGGCCTTCTAATTAACAAAAAGCAACGCCAAAGCCATATATGTCTGCTATTTCTGAACAAAGGGGATCCCAGAGAAGCTTTTACAACCATTTGTGCCATAATTGCACAAACTGTTTGTAAATAATTTCAGTGAGAAACCTAAAATTGTGAAAAATTTAAAGGTTTTTTTTATTTGCTCGCATTTGGCGGTGAAATGGTGGCATGAAATATATCAAAATTGGCCTAGATCAATACTTGGAGTTGTCTACTACACTAAACTAAAGCTATAATTAACCCTACAAGCTCCCTACATGCTCCCTAATTAACCCCTTCACTGCTGGGCATAAAACACGTGTGGTGCGCAGCGGCATTTAGCGGCCTTCTAATTACCAAAAAGCAACCCCAAAGCCATATAAGTCTGCTATTTCTGAACAAAGGCGATCCCAGAGAAGCATTTACAACCATTTGTGCCATAATTGCAGAAGCTGTTTGTAAATAATTTCAGTGGGAAACCTAAAGTTTGTGACAAAATGTGTGAAAAAGTGAAACATTTTTTTAATTTGATCGCATTTGGCGGTGAAACAGTGGCATGAAATATACCAAAATGGGCCTAGATCAATACTTTGGGATGTCTTCTAAAAAAAAATATATACATGTCAATGGATATTCAGGTATTCCTTACAGATATCAGTGTTCCAATGTAACTAGCGCTAATTTTGAAAAAAAAGTGGTTTGGAAATAGCGAAGTGCTACTTGTATTTATGGCCCTATAACTTACAAAAAAAGCAAAGAACATGTAAACATTGGGTATTTCTAAACTCAGGACAACATTTAGAAACTATTTAGCATGGGTGTTTTTTAGTGGTTGTAGATGTGTAACAGATTTTGGGGGTCAAAGTTAGAAAAAGTGTTTTTTTTTCCATTTTTTCCTCATATTTTATAAAATTTTTTATAGTAAATTATAAGATATGATGAAAATAATGGTATCTTTAGAAAGTCCATTTAATGGCGAGAAAAACGGTATATAATATGTGTGGGTACAGTAAATGAGTAAGAGGAAAATTACAGCTGAACACAAACACCACAGAAATGTAAAAATAGCCATTGTCATTAAGGGTAAGAAAATTGAAAAATGGTCCGGTCATTAAGGGGTTAAAATTAAAGTGATAGTAACGTTTTTTAGGTTTTACTTTTTATTAAGGAATTGCAGCTGTTTATTTGCTTGTTTCATCCTTTTGTCTTGGGATGGAACAAGAGTACACATAAAGTAAAAGTTATCTTATAAGATTTAAAGTGACAGTAACGTTTTTTGTGTGTCAATTTTTATTAAGATTGCACTCTTTTCTTCTGTTATGTGTGATCAGTCCACGGGTCATCATTACTTCTGGGATATTATCTGCTCCCCTACAGGAAGTGCAAGAGGATTCACCCAGCAGAGTTGCTATATAGCTCCTCCCCTCTACGTCACCTCCAGTCATTCTCTTGCACCCAAAGACTAGATAGGAGGTGTGAGAGGACTATGGTGATTATACTTAGTTTTTAGAACTTCAATCAAGAGTTTGTTATTTTACAATAGCACCGGAGCGTGTTATTACCTCTCTGGCAGAATTTGAAGAAGAATCTACCAGAGTTTTTCTTATGATTTTAACCGGAGTAGTTAAGATCATATTGCTGTTTCTCGGCCATCTGAGGGAGGTAAAAACTTCAGATCAGGGGACAGCGGGCAGTTGAATCTGCATTGAGGTATGTAGCAGTTTTTATTTTCTGAATGGAATTGATGAAAAAATCCTGCCATACCGTTATAATGAACATGTTTGTATACTCTACACTTTAGTATTCTGGGGATGGTATTTCACCGGAATTACTCTGTAAAAGTACATTAAACCTTTTAATAGGTATTTTTCATGTTAAACGTTTTTGCTGGAATGTAGAATCGTTTGCATTAATGAGGTACTGAGTGAATAAATATTTGGGCATTATTTTTCCACTTGGCAGTTTGCTTGTTTTAATTATGACAGTTTCGTTTCTCTCTCACTGCTGTGTGTGAGAGGGAGGGGCCGTTTTTGGCGCTCTTTGCTACGCATCAAAAATTTCCAGTCAGTTACTCTTGTATTTTCTGCATGATCCGGTTCATCTCTAACAGAACTCAGGGGTCTTCAAACTTCTTTGAAGGGAGGTAGATTCTCTCAGCAGAGCTGTGAGACTTATATAGTGACTGTGATTTAAAACGTTGCTCTGTAATTTTTATGTTTAAAATTTAATTAGTGTTATTTTACTAATGGGAACAAACCTTTGCTAAAGAGTTGTGTTGTTTTTAAAGAGTGATGCTATAACTGTTTTTCAGTTCATTATTTCAACTGTCATTTAATCGTTTAGTGCTTCTTGAGGCACAGTACGTTTTTGTTAAATAAGATTGTAACCGAGTTGCATGTTTATTGCTAGTGTGTTAAACATGTCTGATTCAGAGGAAGATACCTGTGTCATTTGTTCCAATGCCAAGGTGGAGCCCAATAGAAATTTATGTACTAACTGTATTGATGCTACTTTAAATAAAAGCCAATCTGTACAAATTGAACAAATTTCACCAAACAGCGAGGGGAGAGTTATGCCGACTAACTCGCCTCACGTGTCAGTACCTGCATCTCCCGCCCGGGAGGTGCGTGATATTATGGCGCCTAGTACATCTGGGCAGCCATTACAGATAACATTACAAGATATGGCTACTGTTATGACTGAAGTTTTGGCTAAATTACCAGAACTAAGAGGCAAGCGTGATCACTCTGGGGTGAGAACAGAGTGCGCTGATAATTCTAGGGCCATGTCTGATACTGCGTCACAGCTTGCAGAGCATGAGGACGGAGAGCTTCATTCTGTAGGTGACGGTTCTGATCCAAGCAGATTGGATTCAGATATTTCAAATTTTAAATTTAAATTGGAAAACCTCCGTGTATTACTAGGGGAGGTCTTAGCGGCTCTTAACGATTGTAACACTGTTGCAATACCAGAGAAAATGTGTAGGTTGGATAAATACTTTGCGGTACCGGCGAGTACTGACGTTTTTCCTATACCTAAGAGATTAACTGAAATTGTTTCTAAGGAGTGGGATAGACCCGGTGTGCCGTTCTCACCCCCTCCAATATTTAGAAAGATGTTTCCAATAGACGCCACCACACGGGACTTATGGCAAACGGTCCCTAAGGTGGAGGGAGCAGTTTCTACTTTAGCTAAGCGCACCACTATCCCGGTGGAGGATAGCTGTGCTTTTTCAGATCCTATGGATAAAAAATTAGAGGGTTACCTTAAGAAAATGTTTGTTCAACAAGGTTTTATATTGCAACCCCTTGCATGCATCGCGCCGATTACGGCTGCGGCAGCATTTTGGATTGAGTCTCTGGAAGAGAACCTTAGTTCAGCTACGCTGGACGACATTACGGACAGGCTTAGAGTCCTTAAACTAGCTAATTCATTCATTTCGGAGGCCGTAGTACATTTAACCAAACTTACGGCTAAGAATTCAGGATTCGCCATTCAGGCACGTAGGGCGCTGTGGCTAAAATCCTGGTCGGCTGATGTAACTTCTAAGTCCAAATTACTTAATATACCTTTCAAGGGGCAAACTTTATTTGGGCCCGGTTTGAAAGAAATTATTGCTGACATTACAGGAGGTAAGGGCCACGCTCTACCTCAAGACAAAGCCAAAGCTAAGGCTAGACAGTCTAATTTTCGTCCCTTTCGGAATTTCAAAACAGGAACAGCATCAACTTCCACTGCACCAAAACAGGAAGGATCTGTTGCTCGTTACAGACAAGGCTGGAAACCTAACCAGTCCTGGAATAAGGGCAAGCAGGCCAGGAAACCTGCTGCTGCCCCTAAGACAGCATGAACCGAGGGCCCCCGATCCGGGACCGGATCTAGTGGGGGGCAGACTCTCTCTCTTCGCCCAGGCTTGGGCAAGAGATGTCCAGGATCCCTGGGCGCTAGAGATCATATCTCAGGGATACCTTCTAGACTTCAAATTCTCTCCCCCAAGAGGGAGATTTCATCTGTCAAGGTTGTCAACAAACCAAATAAAGAAAGACGCGTTTCTACGCTGTGTACAAGATCTATTATTAATGGGAGTGATCCATCCGGTTCCGCGGTCGGAACAAGGACAAGGGTTTTACTCAAACCTGTTTGTGGTTCCCAAAAAAGAGGGAACTTTCAGGCCAATCTTGGATTTAAAGATCCTAAACAAATTCCTAAGAGTTCCATCTTTCAAAATGGAAACTATTCGGACAATCTTACCCATGATCCAAAAGGGTCAGTACATGACCACAGTGGATTTAAAGGATGCTTACCTTCACATACCGATTCACAAAGATCATTACCGGTATCTAAGGTTTGCCTTCTTAAACAGGCATTACCAGTTTGTAGCCCTTCCATTCGGATTGGCTACGGCTCCAAGAATCTTCACAAAGGTTCTGGGTGCCCTTCTGGCGGTACTAAGACCGCGAGGAATTTCGGTAGCTCCGTACCTAGACGACATTCTGATACAAGCTTCAAGCTTTCAAACTGCCAAGTCTCATACAGAGTTAGTTCTGGCATTTCTAAGGTCGCATGGATGGAAAGTGAACGAAAAGAAGAGTTCTCTCTTTCCTCTCACAAGAGTTCCATTCTTGGGGACTCTTATAGATTCTGTAGAAATGAAGATTTATCTGACAGAAGGCAGATTAACAAAGCTTCTAAATGCATGCCGTGTCCTTCATTCCATTCAACTCCCGTCAGTAGCTCAATGCATGGAGGTGATCGGCTTAATGGTAGCAGCAATGGACATAGTACCCTTTGCACGCCTACATCTCAGACCGCTGCAATTGTGCATGCTGAGTCAGTGGAATGGGGATTACTCAGATTTGTCCCCCACTCTGAATCTGGATCAAGAGACCAGAAACTCTCTTCTATGGTGGCTTTCTCGGCCACATCTGTCCAGGGGGATGCCATTCAGCAGGCCGGACTGGACAATTGTATCAACAGACGCCAGCCTACTAGGTTGGGGCGCTGTCTGGAATTCTCTGAAGGCTCAGGGACAATGGAGTCAGGAGGAAAGTCTCCTGCCAATAAACATTCTGGAATTGAGAGCAGTTCTCAATGCCCTTCTAGCTTGGCCCCAGTTAAAAACTCGGGGGTTCATCAGGTTTCAGTCGGACAACATCACGACTGTAGCTTACATCAACCATCAGGGAGGGACAAGAAGCTCCCTAGCAATGATGGAAGTATCAAAGATATTTCGCTGGGCAGAGTCTCACTCTTGCCACCTGTCAGCAATCCACATCCCGGGAGTGGAGAACTGGGAGGCGGATTTTTTGAGTCGCCAGACTTTTCATCCGGGGGAGTGGGAACTTCATCCGGAGGTCTTTGCCCAAATACTTCGACGTTGGGGCAAACCAGATATAGATCTCATGGCGTCTCGCCAGAACGCCAAACTTCCTCGCTACGGATCCAGATCCAGGGATCCGGGAGCGGTTCTGATAGATGCTTTGACAGCACCTTGGAACTTCAGGATGGCTTATGTGTTTCCACCCTTCCCGCTGCTTCCTCGATTGATTGCCAAAATCAAACAGGAGAGAGTATCAGTGATTCTAATAGCACCTGCATGGCCACGCAGGACTTGGTATGCAGATCTAGTGGACATGTCATCCTGTCCGCCTTGGTCTCTACCTCTAAGACAGGACCTTCTGATACAGGGTCCATTCAAACATCAAAATCTAACTTCTCTGAAGCTGACTGCTTGGAAATTGAACGCTTGATTTTATCAAAACGTGGTTTTTCTGAGTCGGTTATTGATACCCTGATACAGGCTAGGAAGCCTGTTACCAGAAAGATTTACCATAAAATATGGCGTAAATACCTATACTGGTGTGAATCCAAAGATTACTCCTGGAGTAAGGTTAGGATTCCTAGGATATTGTCCTTTCTACAAGAAGGTTTAGAAAAGGGTTTATCGGCTAGCTCATTAAAGGGACAGATCTCAGCTCTGTCCATCTTGTTACACAAGCGTCTGTCAGAAAATCCAGACGTCCAGGCATTTTGTCAGGCTTTAGCTAGGATCAAGCCTGTGTTTAAAACTGTTGCTCCGCCATGGAGTTTAAACTTAGTTCTTAACGTTTTACAGGGTGTTCCGTTCGAACCCCTTCATTCCATTGATATAAAATTGTTATCTTGGAAAGTTCTATTTTTAATGGCTATTTCCTCGGCTCGAAGAGTCTCTGAATTATCAGCCTTACATTGTGATTCTCCTTATCTGATCTTTCACTCAGACAAGGTAGTTCTGCGTACTAAACCTGGGTTCTTACCTAAGGTAGTCACTAACAGGAATATCAATCAAGAGATTGTTGTTCCATCCTTGTGTCCAAATCCTTCTTCAAAGAAGGAACGTCTTCTACACAATCTGGATGTAGTTCGTGCCCTCAAGTTCTACTTGCAGGCAACTAAGGATTTTCGACAAACGTCTTCCCTGTTTGTCGTGTACTCTGGTCAGAGGAGAGGTCATAAGGCTTCGGCTACCTCTCTCTCCTTCTGGCTTCGTAGCATAATTCGTTTAGCCTATGAGACTGCTGGACAGCAGCCTCCTGAAAGAATTACAGCTCATTCTACTAGAGCTGTGGCTTCCACTTGGGCCTTTAAGAATGAGGCCTCTGTTGAACAGATTTGCAAGGCTGCAACTTGGTCTTCGCTTCATACTTTTTCCAAATTTTACAAATTTGACACTTTTGCTTCTTCGGAGGCTATTTTTGGGAGAAAGGTTCTTCAGGCAGTGGTTCCTTCTGTATAATGAGCCTGCCTATCCCTCCCGTCATCCGTGTACTTTTGCTTTGGTATTGGTATCCCAGAAGTAATGATGACCCGTGGACTGATCACACATAACAGAAGAAAACATAATTTATGCTTACCTGATAAATTCCTTTCTTCTGTTGTGTGATCAGTCCACGGCCCGCCCTGTTTTTTAAGGCAGGTAAATATTTTTTAAATTATAATCCAGTCACCACTACACCCTTGGCTTCTCCTTTCTCGTTGGTCTTTGGTCGAATGACTGGAGGTGACGTAGAGGGGAGGAGCTATATAGCAACTCTGCTGGGTGAATCCTCTTGCACTTCCTGTAGGGGAGCAGATAATATCCCAGAAGTAATGATGACCCGTGGACTGATCACACAACAGAAGAAAGGAATTTATCAGGTAAGCATAAATTATGTTTTTCTGAACCTTCTCCTTTCAAGGCGTTTGCTGTTTAGGAGTCTGACAATGGTCACATTATGCCACAAATTTCTCCTATAGGGTCCCCAAAATGTTATGGCCCACATGCAGTGCCCTGCACTTCCTATCTCACTCCATCCGGAGTTACACTGCATTTCATGCATTTTTTTGTTTTTCCCACGTGGAAGTAAACATTTCTAGAGGAATTATTTTCAAGCGATTGCTTTAGTTGTTGCTTTTCCGATTAGGTCTTCCCTGTTACCTGACAGAGGAAGATACTTCGGGATTATATGAGAGAATTCTCAGTCTCAGATAAATAGTATCTTTATTTGATCCTGAGGTGGTTTTTCTTTCAGTTTTTTTCAGCTTGAACACCTTCATTGGGAGGTTTTAGCTACCCTGGGCGACTCCGACAATATGGCGTCCTCTATCTTAGTACATTACCTATATTTCAATATATGTTTCCCATAGCCGACTCCGCTAAGGAGGCTGGGCAAACATTCCCTAGGGTGGAAGGAGTAGTTTCCAGCTTAGCTAAGAGAACTACTATACTCTTAGTGGATAGTTGGATTTTTCAAGGTCCTATAGATGAAAATTAGAAAAGGAATGTACACCAGGGCTTACAAGGGCATCTAGCTGTGTACTTTACTACCGTCACTAGTGCAACGGCATATTGGTTTGATGCATTGTTTGATGCTATTAAGTCAGAAATTCCCCTGGACAAAATCCAGGATAGGATAATGGCCTAAATCCTTTATTTAACATTCTTACCTTAAAGTTATTAAAATGGGAGCATAGGTTTCAGGTTTCTCTGTTCCAGCTCACAGAACCTTATGGTTAGAGCCTTGTTCTATGGATGTATGCTCTAAGTCTAAGCTTTTAACGATTCATTACAAGGGGAAGACTATGTTGGAACCTGGCTTGACGGAAATAATTTCCTTTTTAAATTTTAAAGAATTTAAAAACAAACAAAAAAACAAACAAATAGCCTGCTGTTGGATCAAAGACATCATGAAGGACATGCCCCCGATCCGGGATCGAATCTTGTGGGGGACAGACTTTGTCTTCGCTCAGGCATGGGTTCGAGATGTTCAGAATCCCTGGGCAATAGAAAATGGTGTCGCAGGGGTTCAAATTGCAGTTCAAGAGTTTTCTTCCCAGAGGCAGGTTTCTGCTTTCAAGATTATCTGGAGAGGCGTTCTTACACTGCGTAAGAGACATCTCTGACCTGGGAATGATTGTTCCAGTTCCAATACAGGTACTGGGTCTGTTTTTTTTTTTTTATTTTTTTTGTTTTTTTTTATACCAATCGGTTTGTGGTTCCCAAAAAAGAGGGAACTTTCAGACCACTTTTTAGATCTCAAGAGTCTAAACGGATTTTCTTAGTGTACTGTCCTTCAAGATGGCAACTATTCGTTCCATTCTTCCTTTTATCCAAGAGGGTCAATTTATGACAACAGTGGATTTAAAGGATGCGTACCTTCATCTGCCATTCACAAGTTGGACAAACGCTTCCAGTTCGTTGCTCTTCTTTTCGGTCTTGCCTCCGCTCTGAGTTTTTCACGCAGGCTCTGGTAGCGCTGTTGGCGGTGCTTCGGTTTCGGGACATTGCAGTGGCGCCCTATCTGGACGACATTCTAGTCCAGGCCCCATCCTTACAGCTAGCAAGATTTCACACTGACTTGGTGTTATCCTTCCCGTGGTCTTACGGGTGGAAGGTAAATTTGGAAAAGAGTTCCTTAGTCCCATGCACAAAGGTAACTTTCTTGGGAACCATTATAGATTCCATATCAATTAAGACTTTTCTGACAGAATGTCAGGAAATCGGAGATTATCGATACTTGTTTAGTCATTCAGTCCACTCATCGGCCTTCAGTGGCTCAGGGCATGGAGGTAATCGGGCTGATGGTGGCGGCAATGGACATCATCCCGTTTGCTCGGTTCCATCCCAGACCTCTGCAGTTAAGCATGCTCAGGCAATGGATTGGAGATTATACAGATTTGTCTCCTCGAATACTACTGGAGCAGGAGACAAGGGATTCTCTTCAATGGTGGTTGTCTCTGGATTATCTCTCCCAGGGAACCTGCTTTTGCATACCATCTTGGGTATTTGTGACAACAGATGCCAGCCTTCTAGGGTGGGGAGCAGTCTGGGGCTCCCTAAGGGGTCGGGGGGTTTGGACTCAGCCAGAGTTTTTTCTTCCTATAAACATTCTGGAGCTGAGAATGATCTACCATGTTCTTCTGGCCTGGTCTCAGTTAGCCTCGGTCCAGTTTATCAGGTTCCAGTTGATCAAAATGACGTCAGTGACTTACATCAATCATCAGGGAGGAACGAGGAGTTCCTTAGCGATGACAAAGGTATCCAAAATAATTAAGTGGACGGAGGCCCATTTTTGCTGCCTGTTGGCGAGCTACATCCCAGGTGTAGAACATTTGGGAGGCGGATTTCCTTCGCAGGCAGTCCTCCTTATCCAGGGGAGTGGGAACTCCATCCAGAAGTGTTCTCCAGCTTTTTCTTCCGTTTGCTTTTCTTCCTCAGGCCATTGCTCGAATCCAGCAGGAGAGGGCTTTGGTGATCTTCATAGCACCAACTTCGCCTTGTAGGATTTGGTATGCAGGTCTGGTGGACATGTCATCTCTGCTATCTTGGAGACTTCCGTTGAGGAAGGACCTTCTAATTCACGGGCTCCTCCTTCACCCAAATGTGGTTTATCTGAAATTGACTGCTTGGAGGTTGAACACTTATTATCCATGCAAGGTTTTTCTGACTCGGTCATTGTGACCATGATTCAGGCTCGAAAACCTGTTAGTCAAATTTATCATAAAATATGGCGTAAATATCTCTATTGGTGTGAATCCATGGACTACTCATATAGTAGATAGGATTCCTAGAATTTTGTCTTTTCTCCAAGATTGTTTGGAGAAAGATTTATCGTCAAGTTCCCTAAAGGGTAACAACCCTGTCTTTCTCTATTTTGTTACTCAGACGTCTGGTAAGATGTCCCAGATGTACATTCATTTTGTCAGGCCTTGGTCAGGATCAGGCCTGTGTTCATTCCAGTTACTCCTCTATGGAGGTGAATTTAGTTTGAGTTCTTCAAGGGGCTCCGTTTGAACCTATTCTTTCCTTTTAGATATTATGTTATCTTGGAAAGTTTTTTCTTGTTGTTTATTCTTCTGCTCGGAGAGTGTCAGAGCTCTCGGCATTTCAGTATGAGTCTCCTTATTCTACTTCCATTCAGATAAGGTAGTTTTCCTACTAGCTTAGGATTTCTTCCTAAGGTTGTTTCTGATCGGAACATTAATCAGGAGATTGTTGTTCTTTTCTTGTGTCCTAATCCTTTTTCTCAGAAGGAAAGACTTCTGTTCAATTTGAACGTGGTCCGTGCTTTAAAGTTTTTTCCTGCAGGCGACTAAGGACTGTCGTCGGTCTTCTTTGTTTGTTTTTCTCAGGAAAACACAAGGGACAGAAAGCTATGGCTAATTCTTTCTTTTTGGCTGTATAGTATCTTTTTGCATATGAGACTGCTGGACAGCAGCCTCTAGAGTGAGTTACGGCTCCTTCCAGGAGGGCTGTTGCTTCCTCATGGGCGTCCACAAATGTAGCTTCTGTGGAACAGATTTGCAAGACTGCAACGTGGTCCTCTCTTCACACTTTTTTAAACGTTTTACATGTTTGACACTTTTGTCTCGGCTGAGGCTGTTTTAAGTTCCCTGTCTTGTCCCTCCCGTATCATCTGTGTACTCTAGCTTGGGTATTGAATCCCATTAGTAATTAAGATGATCCGTGGACTCATCGTGTCTTAAAAAAGAAAAGAAAATTTATGCTTACCTGATAAATTTATTTCTTTTTTGACACAATGAGTCCACGTTCCGCCCAGTTCTTTTAGACAGGTTGTGGGTTATTGTAAACTTCAGACACCTCTGCACCTTGGATTTTCCTTTCTCTTCCTAACTTCGGTCGAATGACTGGAGTGGAAGGGAAAGGAGGAGCTATTTAACAGCTCTGCTGTGGTGCTCTTTGTCTCCTCCTGCTGATCAGGAGGTGAATTACCATTAGTAATTAAGATGATCCGTGGACTCATCGTGTCAAAAAAGAAATACATTTATCAGGTAAGCATAAATTTTCTTTTGTCATGGTTTTTTGAATGACAGAAGTTTTTGAATTGAAACAGAATTAGAAAAATGTTAAATTAGCTTAGTTATAAAATCTGAAAATGACAATAACTAGTACCGTACACAAGTATGATGCAAAGGGATAGATATTTATTATGGAAATGGAAGAAAAGTTCAAGACGTGAATATAATGCGAGGAGCAAAAAGTATACATTTTAATATCAAAGAATGAAAACTAAATTTTAGGGTACGTACCGTAATTGTAAGATACGTTAAACAGTAACAAAAGAACATAGTAAATACCAGTATCTAACAACTGATTAGGCCTACTGAATATTGTTTGCAGTTCATCAATTAAATTCCTTCAAAGTCATTGGGGCATAGTTATCAAGGTCTAGCGGACATGATCCGACACTGCAAATCAGGTCCGCCAGACCTCGCTGAATACGGCGAGCAATACGCTCGCCGTATTCAGCATTGCACCAGCAGCTCCCGAGCTGCTGGTGCAACGCCGCCCCCTGCAGACTCGAGGCCAATGGGCCGCCAGCAGGGGCGGTGTCAATCAACCCGATAGTACTCGATCGGGTTGTATTGTGGCGATGTCTGTCCGCCTGCTCAGAGCAGGCGGACAGGTTATGGAGCAGCGGTCTTTGTGACCGCTGCTTCATAACTGCTGTTTCTGGCGAGCCTGCAGGCTCGCCAGAAACACGGGGCATCAAGCTCCATTCGGAGCTTGATACATATGCCCCATTGTCCGAATCCTCTTCTGCAAACAGTGCAATTATGTCATCTTAAAATTCTGCAGTATCCAGATAAGGATCAACAGTATCATCAGTCTCATACTCCAAATTTTCATCATCTTCATAGATGGCATCATCTTCGGACCCATCCATGGCATGGCTTATGTTACATTTACGGAAGGATTTCTGGATCATTTCAGGTGGCATTGATTCCCAGGTGTCTTTAATCCAACGACAAAAGTGATATCTGGTCTCTAAGGCAGGCCAAACTTGGTTGTTACCGCATCAGAGCAGATCCAATCAGCCCACATCTGGCGAAGTCCGTCTTTAAATAGCTTTAGACAAATGTGAAGTTGCAACGTCAATCCACCGGGAATAATGGCAAAGCCAGTGCACTCATTGCCGACAGCTGATTTGATGCGGTCTTTAAGATGTGCACTAAACATGTCCCACACCAGTAATGCTCTCTTGTGTCGCAGACTGCCAGGTTGACGGAATTAAACATTTTCAAGCCAGAATTTCACTCTCTTCTTCCATCCAACCTTTTGGTTGAGCTCTAACGATGACACCAGATGGGAATTTTTCGGCAGAGTTTTTAGCTTACAAATAATCAGTGGTTTCAGTTTTGCTCCATCAGGCATGCAGGACAGAACAACTAATAAGTGAGTTTTCTTGTGACTGGTTGTCTTCACGATAAGTCTTCTCTCCTTTTGGTATGTAAAGAACGATTTCCAGGCAAATCAAACGTCATGGGTATTTCATCCATGTTGCCAATCTGACCAAGCTCATAGTTGTGTTGACGAAATTTAAGAACAAATCTGTAAAAGCTGTCAACTTTTTCCTCGAGATCCTGTGGCAGTTTCTGAGATAGCTTTGTTCTTTGGTGTAACGTTAAATTATCCCGTTCTATAAAGCGTGTATACCATCCTGCTGAAGCTACGAAATTCGAATTAACACCAACCTCACCAGACTTCTTGAGTTTCAATGCTTAGAGACATATAGCTGTTCGTGAAATAGCATAGCCATTATTTCTGTGCTCCATGACCCAATCATATAAAGTTAATTCCAGTTTTGGATATTCAGATGATAACCCTCTACAGGCCTTCTTAGTGCGCGACATCATTTCTAGTTCTGTTTTCTTTTTACGCCAGTCACGAACTTTACTCTCTGCTATACCAAACTGACGCTCAGTAGCCGTATTATTGCTTGATTCGGCCACTTTGATAACATTTAGCTTAAATGACACATCATATGAAGTTTTTTTTTTTTTGAATAAATTTTTAACGTTTTACGGTACGGTAATTGAAGAAAATATTGCACAATTCAGTGGTCTAGCCGTTCTGTGTACTATAGCCATTGATTGGGTCATGGAGCACAGAAATAACAGCTATGCCATTTCACGAAAAGCTATATGTCTCCAAGCATTGAAACTCAAGAAGTCTGGTGAGGTTGGTCTTAATTCGTATTTCGTAGCTTCAGCAGGAAACTGGCCACGAGAAAGCTCAGATCAGTCATTCTGTCCTGCATGGTTGATGAGACAAAACTGAAAATACTGCCGAAAAATGCAAAATTTCCATCGCTTGTCGTTAGAGCTCAACCAAATTGCTGGATGGACGAAGACGGAGTGAAATTCTGGCTTGATAATGTTTGGTGCCGTCGACCTAGCTGTCTGCTCCGCAAGAGAGCATTGGCGTACTGGTGTGGGACATGTTTAGTGCACGTCTTAAAGGCAGCATCAAATCAGATGATATGAAATGTCTCGAATATACCGCGACCCTTCCAATTTGTATCTTAATTTTTGTCTCAAAAATCTCGCATTATACTAGAGTATCTACGGTAATATGTTACCAAATCCTAAATTGTCAAATTGATCTATTTGTTCTTGTAAAAGTGGTGTGAAATGGCAAAATAATGCTTATGCTATACATGAACGTTTTTTTTTGTGGTCTCTGATATTTGTAAATACAATTGTGTTTATAATGTAATGTGATCCATTGTTTTCCCTTTGATTGATATACACTATTTTTATACTTGCAGAAAAAGGGGAGAAGGAACCGCCAACAACACTTCTTTGGGTTCGGTATTTCTTAGCACAGCACTTTGATAAACTCGGCCAGTGGTCTCTTGCCTTAGACTATATCAACTCAGCTATTGCCAGCACTCCAACCTTAATTGAGCTTTTCTACATGAAAGCAAAAATTTACAAGGTAAAAAGAAATGATGCATACACATGTCTTCTTGTATAAGGCATGAACAGTTCCATCCCTCCTCCTATGCACCTGTAGTCTAGGGGGGCAGAAAACATAGACACACAGCCAACATACAGACAACATTAAATAAAATGAGCAAGGCGGCTGTAGGATCTAACTGTACCTAGTATCTAACTGTACATAGTGTGAAGAAATGTAATCTTAAAGAATGTAATACCGGGTATTTTTTTATTGTGGTATTCGAGAAATGTAAACTTACTCCTTTTGTCTTTACTGACCACAGCATATTGGTAACCTTAAAGAAGCTGCAAAGTGGATGGATGAAGCTCAGTCTTTGGACACAGCAGATCGGTTCATAAATTCAAAATGTGCAAAATACATGCTGAGAGCTAATATGGTTAAAGACGCCGAAGAGATGTGCTCAAAATTCACCAGGGTATGTCTGTGTTTGTATAATAAATATCCATGCTTAAAAATACACATATTGGCTAGTGAACATTTAAATTCTTTTTTTTACCATCATTTGTTAAAGGGGCAGTTCAGTCAAAATTAAACTTTCTTGATTCAGACAGAACATGCAATTTTATACATTTCCATTTTACTTCTATTATCAAATTTGCTTTGACTCTATTGGCATCCTTTTTGAAGAGTAAATATAGGTAGCACTAGCCAGATAGAAGCTCAAAGCCATGCCGTGTGTGTTTAGCAGTCTATGGCAGCAGTGTTTGGAATTATCTATAGCAATGCTATAAACAATGTTGCAAACACTGCTGCCAGATGGCTAAAGACACGTGCACACTCCTGATTATTCTCTACTATAGTATACTAAGAGAACTAAGCAAAATTGATAAAAGTAAATTGGAAAGTTGTTTAAATTTAACTTTACAGTTTAATTTTGACTTTACTGTCCCTTTTAACATAAAGTATATTTGTTACCTCCTCTTAATGAAACACACAGGTCCCAAGGTAAAACATACCTTTTAAACAATCCCTGAAGGGCCTTGTAATACGGATGAGGCAACTTATAGGATCTTGCCAGACCAGAGAGCTTTAGAGAATCAGCCTTACATCTCAGAGAATTCAAATAGAAGGAAACCGTGGTGAAATGCAAGGTACATTGCCTCTTAGCCTCCCTTCCCTCTTTGTGAAGGTTTTCCGTATCCTAAGACCATTTTTGCTTAAGAAATCTGTGGTTGGTACAAGTAAGCACATTGTTGTTTTAACTGAGGGCTGGTGCAAAGAGTTTTTGCTAGAGAGGCAAAAATATATTTTGACTCACTTCACCAACACAATTCATAATATGGAATGTTACACTGGGGACAAACTGCCCCTACAAATGAACATGCACAGATAAAAACTAACCAGATACTGCATTCCTGTTGGACCCACTTTTACCCAGACGGATTTCTTTTTACACTAAAAAAAATGCTGTACATACAAAAGTTTATTGCAGTTTTAGCAAAATCACATAAATGCTTTGTAATAAGCAATACAACTTTAACCTATAGCAGTCACAAAGCTGTACAGAAACCTTTCTAACATAAAGTGGTTAAATACCCTGCTGCAGGATGCCCTAAGGCCTTGTCTTCCCTATGGATAAACCTGCCAGGCACGCACTGTTTCACAGTAGAAGCATTGCAGTTTTTTACGGAAAAATCCTAAAGTTGTCTCTTGCTTATTTTTTTTATTTATTTTCTTTAACATGTTCTAAAAAAAGTTTTCTTTCTAATGACACGATGAGTCCACGGA
The DNA here is from genome assembly GCF_027579735.1 of Bombina bombina. NCBI lineage: Eukaryota > Metazoa > Chordata > Amphibia > Anura > Bombinatoridae > Bombina > Bombina bombina. The sequence goes on from NC_069501.1 coordinate 943,175,292, forward strand.
TCATCATTAATTACTGTTGGGAATATCACTCCTGCCCAGCAGGAGGTGGCAAAGAGCACCACAGCAAAGCTGTTGAAATATCTCCTCCCTTCCCTCCCACCCCAGTCATTCTCTTTGCCTACGTTAGAGCAAGGAAGTGATAAAATTATTTAAAAAAGATGTTTCCTATAGCAGACTCTATCAAGGAGTCTTTGCAGACGGTACCCAGGGTGGAAGGGGCAATTTCCATGCTAGCCAAGAGAACTACTATTCCCATAAAGGATAGTTGTTCCTTTAAGGATCCTGAGGATAAGAAGTTAGAGGGGTTGCTCAACAGAATGTAGGTACATCAGGGTATTCAATGGCAACCTGTGGTTTGTATTGCTACTGTCACCAGTGTGGCGGCGTACAGGTTTGATGCGTTGTCTGATTCTATTCGGACACGCACTCCTCTGGAAGAAATCCAGGATAGGATAAAGGCCCTTAAGTTAGCCATCTCCTTTATTACAGATGCTCCCCTTCAGGTTATTAAGCTGGGAGCTAAGGATTCAGGCTTTGCCATATTGTCCCGCAGAGCGTTATGGTTAAAATCTTGGTCTGCGGATGCCTCATCCAAGTCTAAACTTTTGGCGATTCCTTACAAGGGAAAGACCTTGTGGGGACCTTGTTTGGACCTGGTTTGACTGAGATAATTTCTGATATTACAGGAGGTAAGAGTAATTTTTGTTCCTTTCAAAAGGAAATCCTTCCACTCCCTCTTCCAAGCAGGTGCAGTCTAAGCCTTCCTGGAGACCCAATCAGTCTTGGAATAGGGGAAAGCAATCCAAGAAGCCTGCTGTTGAATCAAAGACAGCACGAAGGGCTGGATCTTGTAGGGGGCAGGCTTTCCTTCGTCGCTTGGGTTTGAGATGTTCAAAATCCCTGGGCGGTGGAAATTGTGTCCCAGGGATAAAAACTAGAGTTCAAGACTTTTTCTTCCAGGGGCAGGTTTCTGCTTTCAAGATTATCTGCAGAAAAAGAGAGCCGTTCTTACACTGTGTACGGAACCTCTCCGACCTGGGAGTGTTAGTTCCTGTTCCAATGCAGGAACTAAGTCTGGGATTCTATTCCAATCTGTTTGCGGTTCCCAAGAAAAAGGGAACCTTCAGACCAATTTTAGATCTCAAGAGTCTAAACAAGTTTCTCAGAGTGCCGTCCTTCAAGATGGAATCTATTCGTTCCATTCTTCCTTTGGTCCAAGAGGGATCATTTATGACCACGGTGGATTTAAAGGACGCTTACTTGCATGTTCCCATCCACAAGTTCTAAGATTTGCTTTTATAGACAAACTCTTCCATTTCGTGGCTCTTCCATTCGGCTTTGCCACAGCTTCAGAATTTTCTCAATCGTTCTAGGATCCCTGCTGGTGCTACTCCAATTGAAGGGCATTGCAGTGGCACCTTATCTGGATGACTTTCTGGTTCATGCGCCTTCCTTTCAATAAGCAAGATGGCAGGAAAATTTGGAATAGTTTTCTTGGAGAACTATATTAGTTTCCTCATCAATGAAGTCTGACAGTAGTCAGGAAAGCAAAGATTTTCGATTTTTGCCTAGCACTTCAGTCCTCTCTTCAGCCATCATTGGCCCTGTGCATGGAGGTAATTGGGCTGATGGTAGCGGCATTGGACATCATCCCGTTCGCCCGTTTCCACCTCAGCAGTTAAGCATACTCAGGTAGTGGAACGGAGAGTATGCGGATTTGTCTCCGCGGTTGCAGCTGGAGCAGGTGACAAGGGATTCTCTACTTTGGTTCTTCTCTCCCAGCGAATCTGCTTTCGCAGTTCTTCCTGGGTGATTGTGACAACAGATGCCAGCCTTTTGGGCTGGGGAGCAATGAACTTGATTGAAGTCTTTTCTACCCTTAAACAATCTGGAATTGAGAGCAATCTTCAATCCCCTTCTAGCATGGCCTCAGTTAGCTTCGGCCTGGTTTATCAGGTTCCAGTCATGCAATATAACCTCAATGGCTTACATCAATGTCAAGAAGGAACTCAGAGTGCCTTGGCCATGACAGAGGTAGCCAAGCTCATTCAGTGGGCGGAGACCCACAATTGCTGTCTTTTGGCGATCCACATTTCAGAAGTGGCCATCTGTGAGGCGGACTTCTTAAGCAGGCAGACCTTTCACCCGGGGGAGTGGGAACTCCATCTGGAAGTGTTTTTCCAGCCTGATTCTCAAATGGGGTCAGTTGGAATTGGATCTCATGGCTTCTCAACAGAATGCAAAGCTTCCGAGGTACGGATCGATGTCAATGAACCCTCAGGCTGTACTGATAGACGCTCTGGTGGTACCTTGGAATTTCAGTCTTGCATACCTATTTCCTAAGTTTGCTTCTCTTCCTTAAGTTATGATTCGAATAAAGCAGGAGAGCGTGTAGTGATCCTCATCCTCTTTACACCGGCGTGGCCTAGCAGGATTTAGTATACACTCCTGGTGGACATGTCACCTCTTCCACCTTGAAGACTTCCGTTGAGGAAGGACCTTCTATTTCAAGGACCCTTCTTATATCCAAGTCTAGTTTCTCTGAAGCTGACTACTTGAAGAACGCTTTATTTTTTCCAAGCATGGATTTTCGGAATCGGTCATTGAGACCATGATTCAGGCTTTTAAACCTGTTACTAGGAAAATTTACCATAAGATATGGCGTAAATATTTATAATGGTGGGAATCCAAGGGCTACTCTTCGAGTAGAGTTCGGATTCTTAGACTTATATCCTTTCTCCAAGAAGGTTTGGAGAAGGGATTATCAGCAAGTTACCCTAAAGGGTTAAATAGCTGCCTTGTCTATTGTGTTACATAAACGTCTGGTGGATTTCCCAGATGTACAATAGTTTGGTCAGGCCTTGGTCAGGATCTGGCCTGTGTTCAAATCAGTTACTTCTCCTTGGAGTCTTAATTTAGTTCTTAAGGTTCTTCAAGGGGCTCCGTTTGAGCCGCTGCATTCCTTAGATATTAAGTTGTTATCTGGCATTAAAGTATGATTCTTCTTACCTTATTTTTTATTCGGTTAAGGTGGGTTTACGTACTAAATTAGGGTTTCTCCCTAAAGTAGTTTCAGACTGGAACCTTAATCAGGAGATTGTTGTTCCTTCCTTGTGTCCTAATCCTCCTTTTCAGGAGGAATGGCTTCTACACAATCTAGACGTGGTACGTGCACTAAGATTCTTTTTACAGGCGACACTAAGGTTTTTTTAAGGCATTCTTTAATAATCCAAACAAGCAGTTTTTCACACAGAATACATAGGACATTAACAATGAGGGTACCTTTGATTTAACTCCCTTGGGCCTTCATTTGAAAAGTTCCTTTAACCCTTCTGGAGACAATGTGGCCGTTGAGACTTTCATCAAAATGGTGGATACTGACTTTAGGAAGCTAACTATGAATTACAAACAGGACAATAGACATAATCGAAGTAAAAATCTATACCAAGCACTCAAAACCCTGCAAGACAACAAAAACCTTACCATCAAGCCCGCCGATAAGGGCGGTGCGGTGGTTGTAATGGACACTGTCAAATATAAAAAGGAAATTATGCGACAGCTTGAAGATTAAATTACTTACACGAAATTGGACTGTGATCCTACTAACAGTGTCTGTCAAGGTTTAAAGAGAATATTAGATATGGTTTTGACTAATGAATTGCTAACTAAAAAACTGTATGATTTTTTTCTTCCTGTACATCCTATTGTTCCTGTATTTTACGTAGTCCATAAGGTTCATAAGAGTTTGGTTGACCCCCCAGGGAGACCCATCGTGGCTGGGATAAACTCCCTACTTAGTCCCACAGCCCAGTTTTTGGATAAGATTTTGTCCCCTATGGTCACCCAAGGGAAGTCATACATTAGGGACACAGGTCACTTAATTGAATGTATTTCTCAGTTTAAATGGGAGAGGATGTAATTCTTTCCACATGGGACGTAAGTTCCTTATATACTGTTATACCGCATTCCATGGGGATTAATTGTATTAGTAATACATTAGCCAAGAGCGGTCTGTATAGTCGGCAACAACAAGAATGGCTTATCCAGTTGTTGGACCTGGTCTTGACCAATAATTTCGTTTTACATGCAAACGAATGGGACTGCTATGGGGTCCAATGTGGCCCCAGCTTATGCATGTTTGGTTATGGACTCCATTGAAGAAAGAGTAGTCTATAGTGATCCCTTGTTTAATGAGTGTTGTCAGGGGTGCTTCCGCTACATAGATGATTTGTTCATAGTGTGGCGGGGCCCCACTGAAAAATTGAGACAGCTGCAGGTCAATATTGAGAATACTGTTCCTTTTCTAAAATTCAGTTGCAAACATGATTACCACAAGGTTGAGTTTTTGGATACTACTGTCCTTAAACAAAATGGATCCTTAACGACCGATTTATTTGTGAAACCCACAGACCGTAATACTTTGCTGCATCGCAAAAGTTTTCATCCCCCTAAGGTATTTAACAGTGTCCAAAAATCCCAGTTGATTAGGGTGGACAGGATAGTCACTGATCCCCAGATGAAACAGGTCAGATTTGTTGAGATGAAAAACAAATTTATCCAAAGGGGTTATGATAGTCAGCAATTGGATGCAGTAGAACAATCCATTAAGGGTCCCCCTAAGTTACATACTACATCTGCTAATAAAAGAATTAATTTTGTTACGTCATATAACACTATGAGCCAAAAAGTTTTCAACGTTATCAAGAGGAATTGGCCTTTACTTAAGGAAGCTTGTCCAGAGATTGAAGAGTTCCAGATTATCCCAAGAGCAGCCTATCATAGGGGTAAAACCATAGGTAAAAGGCTGGTTAGGGTCATGTCTAGTACTAGGAGAGGGGACCAAAGATTCCTTGGTAAACCCAAGGAAGGTACATTCCCCTGCCTAGGTTGTGGTCAGTGTGGTAATGTCATCAAGGAGGTAGCATCTCACATCCATACACGGGGGAAAAATTTCCAATTAAAGGTTATTACACATGTAATTCTACACATGTGGTGTATGCGTTAAAGTGCCCATGTGGGCTGTTATATGTTGGCGAGACGACCCAAAGGGTCAAAGATCGCATATGCCAACATAAATCCACAATTAGAAATGATAAAACCGCTAACCTCCCAGTTCCTGCACACTTTATTGAGAAAGGCCATCAAATTAACCAGCTTAGATATATGGTAATAGACCAAGCCCCCATACAGATTAGATGGGGTGATAGGGTCAAGGACCTCCTGTATAGGGAGGCCAGATGGATCTGGAAGTTAGATACCATGTACCCCAAGGGGCTCAATAGGGAATTTGACTTACTCCCTTTTATTTAAGGCCATAGTTGACTATGTAGCTGTGTCTGGTTCTAGTTGATTTATAAACTATAGATATATGATTTGTAGCTAAATAGCTAAAAACTAGCCATATAGTACAGTATATATAGCAACTTGCTGAATCTGTTTTTAAATGGAGTCTATTTCACATTAGGGGTTTAAGGGGTTAAAATATAGCTAGGTTAGAATGGCTAATTTGTTTGTTAGGCCAGGTGTGACCTTATCAGGTGTGTGACCCCTCCCCTTTGAGTTGTGATTGGTGTCCTATGTATATAAATTTGTGATTTTTCCTAATACGTGTTAGCTTGATAAAGGGGCAGGAGCCCCGAAACGTTGCTCAGTTGAATAAAGGCACTGTTGCCATATTTTGAGTGCCACCGATGTGTTGTTTTATGTTACCCATTACTGGATCCTGGAAAGGGAGGTCCCCCTGGTGTGGTGCACCATTTTCATTTTATCTGGAAGATTGAGGATAAAGTGAGTGCTGGTCCTGTTTTTTCAACACTAAGGTTTTTCGTCAGTCTTCTGTTTAACGTAAGGGACAGTAAGCTATGGCTACTTATTTTACTTTGTGGCTGAAGAGTATCATTTGCTTTGCCTATGAAATTGCTGGTTAGCAGCCTCCCGAGGGAGTTACGGCTCTTCTGCGAGGGTTGTTCTCACTTCCTGGGCATTCAAAATGATGCCATTAGGGAACAGATTTGCAAGCCTGCAACCTGGTCCTCTCTCCACACTTTTTCAAACTTCTATAAATTTGACTCTCTTGCCTCGGCTGAGGCTTCTTTCGGGAGAAAGGTTTTTCAAGCAGTGGTGTCTTCCGTTTAGGTTTCCTGTCCTGTCCCTCCCTTATCTGTGTACTCTAGCTTGGGTATTGATTCCCAACAGTAATTAATGATGATCCGTGGACTCATCGTGTCATTAGAAATAAAACAAAATTAATGCTTACCTTATAAATTTCTTTCTTTCTTGACACGATGAGTCCACGGCCCCGCCCTGTTATTTAGACAGGTGGTTAGTATGTTATAAACTTCAGACACCTCTGCACCTTGTTTCTTCCTTTCTCTCGTTTACTTCGGTCGAATGACTGGGGTGGGAGGGAAGGGAGGAGATATTTAACATCTTTGCTGTGGTGCTCTTTGCTGTCTCCTGCTGGGCAGGAGTGATATTCCCAACAGTAATGATGATCCATGGACTCATTGTGTCAAGAAATAAATAAATTTATCAGGTATGCATACATTTTATTTTTACCAAGCACACACGGGTGGATAGAAATATCTGTTCAGTGAATGATTTAAAATTTATTGTATTTTCTCTTGTAAGGTGTATCCAGTCCACGAATTTATCCTTTACTTGTGGGATATTCTCCTTCCTAACAGGAAGTGGCAAAGAGAGCAAAAGAGAGCACACAGCAGAGCTGTCCATATAGCTCCCCCTCTAGCTCCACCCCCCAGTCATTCTCTTTGCCGGCTCTAAGCAATAGGGTCTCTCTCGGAAGGGTAAAGTGAATGTGGTGTTATATTTGTAGTTTTTTTTCTACAAGCAAAAGTTTATTTTTAAATGGTACCGGTTTGTACTATTTACTCTCCAGCAGAAAAGGGATAAAGATTTCTGCAGAGAGGAAAATGATTTTAGCATGTTGTAACTAAAATCCACTGCTGTTCCCACACAGGACTGAGGAGTACAAGAAAACTTCAGTTGGGGGGAACGGTTTGCAGATTAAGCTGCAATAAGGTATGTTCAGTCATTTATTTCTAGACGACTGATAATGCTAGAAAAGGACTGATAAGATCCACATGAGGGAAGGGTAAACTTTATTCAGAGACTAAGTATGGAATTACAAGCTTACATTACAGGGCTAATTTATGCTGGTTGACCCTTTTTTATGGCAAACGGTTTTTACTCATAAACATCGTTTTTGAGACACTTAGAAGGTCCTTTTGGGTTTCTTTCAGGGGTTGTTACCCACATGGCTAATATAACTCCTAGGAGTGTTTCTTTAGGCCTCACAGCACCGGAGTAAGGTGGGAGGGGCCTAATTTCACGCCTCAGATGCGCAGTTAGATGGACTAGATCTTCATGCTGTGTTCACATGGTGGCTCCTGCTACAATTTGAGTACCCATAAGAAGCTTTTTTCCCATAAATCCGACTCCTAAGGGAAGGTAGGGCCACAGCAGAGCTGTGGCAAGGTGCTAAATTTGTTTTAACCAGTCTGTTAGCTTACTATTGATCCGGTTTGGGCATTAAGGGGTAAATCGATTTTTTTGCTAGCTGTGCAATCTTACCAATGCTTTAGGTACATACTGTGAAAATTTCAGAAAGTTTGGTGCATTTTTCACTGTTTTGGAAAATTGGGTGCCTTTTTTATATCTTAAAGGCACAGTAATGTTTTTTGCAAAGTGTGTTTTTGCTTGATTAATGTGATTTCTAAGCCTGTTTGTCTTACTATTAGTCTGTTAAACATGTCTGTCACCAAGGAAAATCCTTGTTCAATGTGTTTAGAAGCCATGGTGGAACCCCCTCTCAAAATGTGTCCCACGTGTACTGATATGTCTATACATTTTAAAGACCATATTGTTGCACTTAAAAATGTGGCCCAAGATGATTCTCAGACAGAAGGTAATGAGGTTAGCCCGTTGACCTCTCCCCAAGTGTCACAACCAGTTACGCCCGCTCAAGCGACGCCTAGCACCTCTAGCGCGTCTAACTCTTTTACCTTACAAGATTTGGCGGCAGTTATGGATAATACCCTCTCAGTATTTTTATCTAAGCTGCCCATGTTACCTGCAAAGCGTGAAAGCTCTGTTTTAAGAACAGATTATGAGCATTCTGACGCTTTAGTAGCCGTATCCGATATACACTCACAACGCTCTGAAATGGGGGCGAGGGATGTGTTGTCTGAGGGAGACGTTTCCGATTCGGGAAAGGTTGCTCCTCAGACAGACTCAGATACGTTGGCCTTTAAATTTAAACTAGAACACCTCCGCTTATTACTCAGGGAGGTATTAAATACTCTGGATGACTGTGACGCTTTGGTGGTCCCAGAGAAATTGTGTAAAATGGACAAGTACCTAGAAGTTCCTGTTTACACTGATGTGTTCCCGGTCCCTAAGAGGATTGCGGATATAGTAACTTGGGATTGGGATAGACCAGGTATTCCGTTCCCCATCCTGTTTTTAAGAAAATGTTCCCCATATCTGACACCACGCGGGACTCGTGGCAGACGGTCCCTAAGGTAGAGGGGGCTGTTTCTTCACTTGCTAAACGCACAACCATACCAATTGAGGACAGTTGTGCTTTTAAAGACCCTATGGATAAAAAATTAGAGGGTCTAATTAAGAAAATTTTTGTTCATCAAGGTTTTCTTCTCCAACCTATAGCGTGCATTGTTCCTGTAACTACTGCAGCTGCTTTCTGGTTCGAGGCTCTGGAAGATGCGCTCCAGACTGAGACCTCATATGAGGATATTATGGACAGAATTAAGGCTCTTAAGCTGGCTAATTCTTTTATCACAGATGCCGCTTTCCAACTAGCTAAGTTAGCGGCAAAGAATTCAGGTTTTGCCATTCTGGCGCACAGGGCGCTATAGCTCAAGTTTTGGTCGGCCGATGTGTCGTCAAAATCCAAACTACTGATCATCCCTTTCAAAGGAAAGACCCTTTTCGGCCTGAATTGAAAGAGATTATCTCAGAAATCACTGGGGGAAAAGGCCATGCTCTCCCTCAGGACAAATCCTTAAAGACAAAGAACAAACAAAATAATTTTCGTTCCTTTCGAAATTTCAGTAGCGGTCTCGCTTCATCCTCCCCTGCTGCAAAGCAAGAAGGTAACACTTCACAACCCAGGGCAGCCTGGAAACCTTACCAGGGCTGGAACAAGGGTAAACAGACCAAGAAGCCTGCAGCTGCCCCCAAGACAGCATGAAGGGGTAGCCCCCGATCCGGGACCGGATCTAGTAGGGGGCAGACTCTCTCTTCGCTCAGGCCTGGGCAAGAGACGTACACGATCCCTGGGCCTTAGAGGTTGTATCCCAGGGATATCTTCTAGAATTCAAGGACTCCCCTCCAAGGGGAAGGTTCCATATTTCTCGTCTGTCTACAGACACGACAAAGAAAGAGGCATTCTTACGCTGTGTAGAAGACCTACATACAATGGGAGTGATCCACCCAGTTCCAATTGCGGAACAAGGGCTGGGGTTTTACTCAAACCTGTTTGTGGTTCCCAAAAAAGAAGGAACTTTCAGACCAATCCTGGATCTCAAAATTCTAAACAAATTCCAACATTCAAGATGGAGACCATTCGGACAATCTTACCAATGATCCAGGAGGGTCAATATATGACTACCGTGGATCTCAAGGATGTGTATTTACACATTCCCTATCCACAAAGATCATTACCAGTTTCTCAGGTTTGCTTTTCTGGACAAGCATTATCAATTTGTGGCTCTCCCTTTCGGGTTGGCCACTGCTCCCAGAATTTTCACAAAGGTGCCTGGGTCGCTCCTGGCGGTGCTAAGGCCGCGGGGCATAGCAGTGGCGCCTTATCTAGATGACATCTTAATTCAGGAGTCAACTTTCCAAAGAGCCAAGTCTCGCACGGAAATTGTAGTGGCCTTTCTGAGGTCACACGGGTGGAAGGTGAACATCAAAAAGAGTTCTCTCTCCCCCCTCACAAGAGTTCCCTTCCTAGGAAAACTAATAGACTCGGTAGAAATGAAAATATTTCTGACTGAGGTCAGAAAGTTAAAACTCTTAACTACTTACCGAGCTCTTCATTCCATTCCTCGGCCATCTGTAGCTCAGTGCATGGAGGCAATCGGATTAATGGTAGCGGCAATGGACATAGTCCCTTTTGCACAGATACACCTCAGACCACTGCAACTATGCATGCTCAAACAGTGGAATGGGGATTATGTAGATTTGTCTCCTCAAATACAGTTGGACCAGAGATTCTCTTCTCTGGTGGTTGTCTCAGGATCACCTGGCTCAGGGAATGTGTTTCCGCAGACCAGAGTGGATCATCGTAACGACCGACGCCAGTCTGTTGGGCCTAGGTGCTGTCTGGGACTCCCTGAAAGCTCAGGGCTTATGGTCTCGGGAAGAAGCTCTTCTCCCGATAAACATTTTGGAACTGAGGGCGATATTCAACGCTCTTCAGGCATGGCCTCAGCTAGCTGCGGCCAAATTCATCAGATTTCAGTCGGACAACATCACGACTGTAGCTTACATCAACCATCAAGGGGGAACAAGGAGTCCCCTAGCAATGATGGAAGTAACAAAAATAATCAGGTGGGCGGAGGATCACTCTTGCCACCTCTCAGCAATTCACATCCCAAGAGTAGACAACTGGGAAGCAGATATTCTAAGTCGTCAGATTCTCTTCTCTGGTGGTTGTCTCAGGATCACCTGGCTCAGGGAATGTGTTTCCGCAGACCAGAGTGGATCATCGTAACGACCGACGCCAGTCTGTTGGGCTGGGGTGCTGTCTGGGACTCCCTGAAAGCTCAGGGCTTATGGTCTCGGGAAGAAGCTCTTCTCCCGATAAACATTTTGGAACTGAGGGCGATATTCAACGCTCTTCAGGCATGGCCTCAGCTAGCTGCGGCCAAATTCATCAGATTTCAGTCGGACAACATCACGACTGTAGCTTACATCAACCATCAAGGGGGAACAAGGAGTCCCCTAGCAATGATGGAAGTAACAAAAATAATCAGGTAGGCGGAGGATCACTCTTGCCACCTCTCAGCAATTCACATCCCAAGAGTAGACAACTGGGAAGCAGATATTCTAAGTCGTCAGATTCTCTTCTCTGGTGGTTGTCTCAGGATCACCTGGCTCAGGGAATGTGTTTCCGCAGACCAGAGTGGATCATCGTAACGACCGACGCCAGTCTGTTGGGCTGGGGTGCTGTCTGGGACTCCCTGAAAGCTCAGGGCTTATGGTCTCGGGAAGAAGCTCTTCTCCCGATAAACATTTTGGAACTGAGGGCGATATTCAACGCTCTTCAGGCATGGCCTCAGCTAGCTGCGGCCAAATTCATCAGATTTCAGTCGGACAACATCACGACTGTAGCTTACATCAACCATCAAGGGGGAACAAGGAGTCCCCTAGCAATGATGGAAGTAACCAAAATAATCAGGTGGGCGGAGGATCACTCTTGCCACCTTTCAGCAATTCACATCCCAAGAGTAGACAACTGGGAAGCAGATATTCTAAGTCGTCAGACTTTTCATCCGGGGGAGTGGGAACTCCACCCGGAGGTATTTGCCCAGCTGACTCAGCTATGGGGCACTCCAGAATTGGATCTGATGGCTTCCCGTCAGAATGCCAAACTTCCTCTTTACGGGTCCAGGTCCCGGGATCCCCAGGCGGTGTTGATAGATGCTCTATAAGCGCCTTGGTCCTTCAATCTGGCCTATGTGTTTCCACTGTTTCCTCTCCTTCCTCGTCTGGTTGCCAGAATCAAGCAGGAGAGGGCGTTGGTGATTCTAATAGCACCTGCGTGGCCACGCAGGACTTGGTATGCAGACCTAGTGGACATGTCATCCGTTCCACCATGGACTCTGCCAATGAGGCAGGACCTTCTACTTCAAGGTCCTTTCAAACATCCAAATCTAATTTCTCTGCGTCTGACTGCTTGGAGATTGAACGCCTAATTCTATCTAAGCGTGGTTTCTCTGAGTCGGTTATCGATACCCTGATTCAGGCTAGAAAGCCTGTCACCAGGAAAATCTACCATAAGATTTGGCGAAAATATCTTTGTTGGTGCGAATCCAAGGGCTACTCATGGAGTAAGATTAGGATTCCCAGGATATTGTCTTTTCTCCAAGATGGATTGGAGAAAGGATTGTCAGCTAGTTCCTTAAAAGGACAGATATATGCTTTGTCTATTCTTTTACACAAACGTCTGGCGGAGGTACCAGACGTTCAAAGCGTTTACTCAAACTTTAGTCAGAATCAAGCCTGTTTATAGACCTGTGGCTCCGCCATGGAGTCTGAATTTAGTTCTTTCAGTTCTGCAAGGGGTTCCGTTTGAACCTTTACATTCCATAGATATTAAGCTTTTATCTTGGAAAGTCTTGTTTTTGGTAGCTATCTCTTCTGTGCGAAGAGTTTCAGAGTTATCTGCTTTATAGTGTGACTCTCCTTACTTGGTGTTCCATGCAGATAAGGTAGTTTTGCGTACCAAACCTGGTTTTCTTCCTAAGGTTGTGTCTAATAAGAATATTAACCAGGAAATTGTTGTTCCTTCTCTGTGTCCTGTTCCTTCTCTGTGTCCTATTCCTTCTCTGTGTCCTAATCCTTCGTCAAAGAAGGAATGTCTGTTACACAATCTTGATGTGGTTCGTGCTTTAAAGTTCTATTTACAAGCAACTAAAGATTTCAGACAAACAACTTCATTGTTTGTCATCTATTCTGGTAAGAGGAGAGGTCAGAAGACGACTGCTACCTCTCTTTCCTTTTGGCTGAAAAGCATCATCCGTCTGGCCTATGAGACTGCTGGCCAGCAGCCTCCTGAAACAATTACTGCTCATTCTACCAGAGCAGTGGCTTCCACATGGGCTTTCAAGAATGAGGCTTCTGTTGAACAGATTTGTAAGGCAGCGACTTGGTCTTCACTGCATACTTTTTCCAAATTTTACAAATTCGATACTTTTGCTTCTTCTGAGGCTATTTTTGGGAGAAAGGTTTTACAAGCAGTGGTGCCTTCCGTTTAAGGTACCTGTCTTGTTTCCTCCCTTCATCCGTGTCCTAAAGCTTTGGTATTGGTATCCCACAAGTAAAGGATGAATCCGTGGACTGGATACACCTTGCAAGAGAAAACAGAATTTATGCGTACCTGATAAATTACTTTCTCTTGTGGTGTACCAGTCCATGGCCCGCCCTGGTTATTAAGTCAGGTAGATTTTTTTGTTTAAACTACAGTCACCACTGCACCCTATGGTTTCTCCTTTTTCTTCCTAACCTTTGGTCGAATGACTGGGGGGTGGAGCTAGAGGGGGAGCTATATGGACAGCTCTGCTGTGTGCTCTCTTTGCCACTTCCTGTTAGGAAGGAGAATATCCCACAAGTAAAGGATGAATCCGTGGACAGGATACACACAAGAGAAAGTAATTTATCAGGTAAGCATAAATTCTGATATTTGTTTTTTTTGTTTTTTTTTAAACCTTTGTAAGGGTTGGACTAAACCTGATTTTAACTTGCCTTATTTTGCATTCTGAAATGAGTTTTTATTTTGGTAATAAATGGTATATATAATTTTGTTTTCTTTTTTTAGAGAACCTTAAACACTGGTTCTTATAAAGGGTTTGTGTACCTTTTTTGGCACACTGCTTAAGTGTGTACGTTTAAAGCAGTTAAGATGGCCATTGCAGAGTAATTATTTCCCCCAGCTAGTAAAGTTTTACATCTTGGAGATTAGTATTCTCACATCCTTTGATAAAAGCAATGCGCATTTACAGATCAGTTTGTATTCTTGGCAAAGCTGTATCGTGCACTTCAGTTTACAGTGCACTATACAGGATTGGAGTTGTATATTGTGTTTTAGTGCTGCATAATTCTATATTTTTCCTAAGGGCTTTTATGTATTTGGTTATTTAACTTTTAAACTGTGTTTATTAAAAAAAATAGTTAATCTGCTGCTTTCTGCTGTGCAAGATACATCTTTCACTGCACATTGCATCTTTCACTGCATGCAACGATACAGCTGAACTTCATCAGCTGCCATCTGTAATAGAATAAATGTAAGAGAGCTGCAGGTACAGGAGATAAATAATTGGCATTGGCGAGTAGTAACCAAGCTACTGTAGTTTACCCAACAGTTTTAGCCCTTAAACACTGAGGATCTTCTTGAATTTTAGTTCCAAGTCCATTATTACAAAACAAATAGGATCAGAGAAACATTAGACTAAAGTTATTAGTGTAAATTAGTCTTCCTAAATGAACCCCTAATTGCATATTTGAATTTACTTTTACTAGAGCAAGGCCTATATTGTAATATTTGGGTATTACTTTTTGTTCCCCCTGAATAAACCGTGGCCTGATTTTCAATGCAGTAGATAGAGAAATATAAAATAAAAAAAAACAGATGCTATAAAATGTGCGGTTTATTTGATTTTAGGTATACAAAGTGGTAGAAATAGTCATCATCCACCGCAAAAATGTATTTTTTTCTTTTTGAGGCGTTTATGAGATGGCATTCAGGATAAACCCTCACTATACTGCTTGAATTACTTACTTCAGGAAGGAACACCTGCTATGGAAAATCTAAATGAGATGCAGTGCATGTGGTTCCAGACAGAATGTGCCGGAGCTTACCAGAGACAAGGAAAATATGGAGATGCGCTGAAGAAGTGCCATGAGATTGAAAGGGTAAGTTTAGATCAACTAATAGTATAACTTAGAAAGCGGTTATTTCCTGTTTAGTTTCCTCCACATACTAGCTACTCCAGTATCATAAAAGCAACTGAAAGATGTTTGTTTTAGTATTCAAGATAGCAGTAAATACAGCAAGAATCTGAGGGGAGGTGCATAAGTGAACATTCTAACACAAGGGTGTCACTCATTTAAGTCGCGTGCCATTTTCCATACAACCGCAACTCATGTGGGCCGCACACTACCTAAATATCTTGCCATTGCTTAACAAAAACAGTGGAGTTTGCTATAACTGTATACATTTTAAGAGATTGTGTTCTGTAACTCCTAAGTAACTTACTCTGGGTTGATGAAACATGCTCTAATGCTTTTAAGCTCCATCTGGTTGCTCTCCCGGCCGCTCATGGAGTCCATGCTTCTTTTTCCTCTAGCAGCCTTGTTGAGCGTGCTCACAGTTTAGCATACACATGCTTTAGTATAATATATGCCTCTCAAATATAAAGTATGATTTTAGTTATAGAGAAAATGATGGAAAGGAATGGGCAGTAATGAACACACATAAAGTAGTGCTGCATGTGTCAAACAGTTATGCACTTATGTATTTGTTTTTTTTAATAACAATGTGCCTTGTTTAAAGTCTCAGAGGTTTTAATTATCTTGCTACCATAGCACAGCTGCTCACTATACCAGTGAATCACAATGCTGGGAACAAAGGTATACAGTCAAATTAATGGAGAGCTGAATGGAGGTTGCACATATGTACCTGTATAACATTTCTCTTTCTAGCATTTTTTTGAAATAACCGATGACCAGTTCGATTTCCACACCTACTGTATGAGGAAGATGACTTTGCGTGCCTAGGTGGATCTCCTGCGTCTGGAGGATGTTCTTAGGCAGCATATATTTTATTTTAAAGCTGCTCAGTCTTCCATAGAAATCTACTTGAAATTGCATGAAAACCCTTTAACCAATGAAAGGCAAAGAACAGGAAGTAAATTCAGGTAAGTATTTCATTCTAATCACTTTAAGGTTGATATGAGTGGAAGATAATAATCTATACTGGTGATGGGAATCGTATGAGGGCCCAGAATCATCAAAAGGTCCCCAGTCCCACAGAACAATTGTTTCATTATTGCAAGTGAAACAGAGTTTGTGCTATGTCTGAATATTAGTTTAATTGGTTAGCAATGTTTTTTGTTCTGGGAGACAGGGTTAATCGGTGAAAAGAATAAACCTAAAACAATACACTCATTTCACAAAATAAATCTACAATTATTTTTATATATGAAGGTTTATAATCATGTAGTTTTGCAATTGGTCCCTTTAATTTTTTTATTGGACGTATTGTCAGTGTTAAAATATGTTGCTGGATGAGAGACAGTAAATTAGGGGATGGTGGAGTAGGATCCCACATGTAAAGCAAAGGATTTGTTTTTATGTAAGATAAAAATTGGACATTATTTCTTGCTCTACTCTTGGGGTTGAAAAGGATCCTCAAGGGCTTACCTGGTTTACTATTGGGGCTGGAGAGGACGCCTTTAGGAGGTTACCTAGCAATGATCTATAATATATAGATCCCTAGATTATTAATATTGTTACCTGCTGCTTTAATTATAATGGCTAAATTGCTGCTGACTCTTATACAACCAGATGGCTAAATTCTATGCTGTAAATTCATTTCTTTCATGTAATTAACAAGAGTCCATGAGCTAGTGACGTATGGGATATACATTCCTACCAGGAGGGGCAAAGTTTCCCAAACCTTAAAATGCCTATAAATACACCCCTCACCACACCCACAAATCAGTTTTACAAACTTTGCCTCCAAGGGAGGTGGTGAAGTAAGTTTATGCTAGATTCTACGTTGATATGCGCTCCGCAGCAAGTTGGAGCCCGGTTTTTCCTCTCAGCGTGCAGTGAATGTCAGAGGGATGTGAAGAGAGTATTGCCTATTGAATGCAGTGATCTCCTTCTACGGGGTCTATTTCATAAGGTTCTCTGTTATCGGTCGTAGAGATTCATCTCTTACCTCCCTTTTCAGATCGACGATATACTCTTATATTTACCATTACCTCTACTGATTCTCGTTTCAGTACTGGTTTGGCTTTCTACAAACATGTAGATGAGTGTCCTGGGGTAAGTAAGTCTTATTTTCTGTGACACTCTAAGCTATGGTTGGGCACTTTATTTATAAAGTTCTAAATATATGTATTCAAACATTTATTTGCCTTGACTCAGAATGTTCAACTTTCCTTATTTTCAGACAGTCAGTTTCATATTTGGGATTATGCATTGAATTATCATATTTTTCTTACCTCAAAAATTTGACTTTTTTCCCTGTGGGCTGTTAGGCTCGCGGGGGCTGAAAATGCTTCATTTTATTGCGTCATTCTTGGCGCGGACTTTTTTGGCGCAAAAATTCTTTTCCGTTTCCGGCGTCATACGTGTCGCCGGAAGTTGCGTCATTTTTTGACGTTATTTTGCGCCAAAAATGTCGGCGTTCCGGATGTGGCGTCATTTTTGGCGCCAAAAGCATTTAGGCGCCAAATAATGTGGGCGTCTTCTTTGGCGCTAAAAAATATGGGCGTCGCTTTTGTCTCCACATTATTTCAGTCTCATTTTTCATTTGCTTCTGGTTGCTAGAAGCTTGATATTTGGCATTCTTTCCCATTCCTGAAACTGTCTTATAAGGAATTTGATCTATTTTGCTTTATATGTTGTTTTTTCTCTTACATATTGCAAGATGTCTCACGTTGCATCTGAGCCAGAAGATACTACAGGAAAATCACTGCCTGCTGGATCTACCAAAGCTAAGTGTATCTGCTGTAAACTTTTGGTAGCTATTCCTCCAGCTGTTGTTTGTAATAATTGTCATGACAAACTTGTTAAAGCAGATATTTCCTTTAGTAATGTACCATTGCCTGTTGCAGTTCCCTCAACATCTAAGGTGCAGAATGTTCCTGATAACATAAGAGATTTTGTTTCTGAATCCATAAAGAAGGCTTTGTCTGTTATTTCTCCTTCTAGTAAACGTAAAAAGTCTTTTAAATCTTCTCTCTCTACAGATGAATTTTTAAATGAACACCATCATTCTGATTCTTTGGACTCTTCTGGTTCAGAGGATTCTATCTCAGAGATTGATGCTGATAAATCTTCATATTTATTTAAGATGGAATTTATTCGCTCTTTACTTAAAGAAGTACTAATTGCTTTAGAAATAGAGGATTCTAGTCCTCTTGATACTAATTCTATACGTTTGGATAAGGTTTTTAAAGCTCCTGCGGTTATTCCAGAAGTTTTTCCTGTTCCTAATGCTATTTCTGCAGTAATTTCCAAAGAATGGGATAAATTGGGTAATTCATTTACTCCTTCTAAACGTTTTAAGCAATTATATCCTGTTCCGCCTGACAGGTTAGAATTTTGGGACAAAATCCCTAAAGTTGATGGGGCTATTTCTACCCTTGCTAAACGTACTACCATTCCTACGTCAGATGGTACCTCGTTTAAGGATCCTTTAGATAGAAAAATTGAATCTTTTCTAAGAAAAGCTTATCTGTGTTCAGGTAATCTTCTTAGACCTGCTATATCATTGGCTGATGTTGCTGCAGCTTCAACTTTTTGGTTGGAAACTCTAGCGCAACAAGTAACAAATCGTGATTCTCATGATATTATTATTCTTCTCCAGCATGCTAATAATTTTATCTGTGATGCCATTTTTGATATTATTAGAGTTGATGTTAGGTTTATGTCTCTGGCTATCTTAGCCAGAAGAGCTTTATGGCTTAAGACTTGGAATGCTGATATGGCTTCTAAATCAACTCTACTTTCCATTTCTTTCCAGGGAAACAAATTATTTGGTTCTCAGTTGGATTCTATTATTTCAACTGTTACTGGTGGGAAAGGAACTTTCTTCTGTTATGTGTGATCAGTCCACGGGTCATCATTACTTCTGGGATATAACTCCTCCCCAACAGGAAATGCAAGAGGATTCACCCAGCAGAGCTGCATATAGCTCCTCCCCTCTACGTCAGTCCCAGTCATTCTCTTGCACCCAACGACTAGATAGGATGTGTGAGAGGACTATGGTGATTATACTTAGTTTTTATGACTTCAATCAAAAGTTTGTTATTTTACAATAGCACCGGAGCGTGTTATTACTTCTCTGGCAGAGTTTGAGGAAGAATCTACCAGAGTTTTTTACTATGATTTTAACCGGAGTAGTTAAGATCATATTGCTGTTCTCGGCCATCTGAGGGAGGTAAAAGCTTCAGATCAGGGGACAGCGGGCAGATGAATCTGCATTGAGGTATGTAGCAGTTTTTATTTTCTGAATGGAATTGATGAGAAAATCCTGCCATACCGTTATAATGACATGTATGTATACACTTCAGTATTCTGGGGATGGTATTTCACCGGAACTACTCTGTTAAAAGTCACTAATCCTTTTAATAAGTATTTATCATGTTAAACGTTTTTGCTGGAATGTAGAATCGTTTACATTTCTGAGGTACTGAGTGAATAAATATTTGGGCATTATTTTCCACTTGGCAGTTGTTTGGTTTTAATTGTGACAGTTTCGTTTCTCTTCACTGCTGTGTGTGAGGGGGAGGGGCCGTTTTTTGGCGCTCTTTGCTACGCATCAAAAATTTCCAGTCAGTTACTCTTATATTTCCTGCATGATCCGGTTCATCTCCGACAGATCTCAGGGGTCTTCAAACTTCTTTAGAGGGAGGTAGATTCTCTCAGCAGAGCTGTGAGAATTTTATATTGACTGTGAATAAAAACGTTGCTCTGTAATTTTTATGTCAAATTTAATTATTGTTATTTTGCTAATGGGAACAAACCTTTGCTAAAAGTTGTGTTGTTTTAAAGTTTGATGCTATAACTGTTTTTCAGTTCATTATTTCAACTGTCATTTAATCGTTTAGTACCTCTTTGAGGCACAGTACGTTTTTGCTAAAAAAGATTATAACCAAGTTGCAAGTTTATTGCTAGTGTGTTAAACATGTCTGACTCAGAGGAAGATATCTGTGTCATTTGTTCCAATGCCAAGGTGGAGCCCAATAGAAATTTATGTACTAACTGTATTGATGCTACTTTAAATAAAAGTCAATCTGTACAATTTGAACAAATTTCACCAAACAGCGAGGGGAGAGTTATGCCGACTAACTCGCCTCACGCGGCAGTACCTGCATCTCCCGCCCGGGAGGTGCGTGATATTATGGCGCCTAGTACATCTGGGCGGCCATTACAGATAACATTACAAGATATGGCTACTGTTATGACTGAAGTTTTGTCTAAATTACCAGAACTAAGAGGCAAGCGTGATCACTCTGGGGTGAGAACAGAGTGCGCTGACAATACTAGGGCCATGTCTGATACTGCGTCACAGCTTGCAGAGCATGAGGACGGAGAGCTTCATTCTGTGGGTGACGGTTCTGATCCAAACAGATTGGATTCAGATATTTCAAATTTTAAATTTAAATTGGAGAACCTCCGTGTATTACTAGGGGAGGTTTTAGCAGCTCTCAATGATTGTAACACCGTTGCAATACCAGAGAAACTGTGTAGGTTGGATAAATACTTTGCGGTACCGGCGAGTACTGACGTTTTTCCTATACCTAAGAGACTAACTGAAATTGTTACTAAGGAGTGGGATAGACCCGGTGTGCCGTTCTCACCCCCTCCAATATTTAGAAAGATGTTTCCAATAGACGCCACCACTCGGGACTTATGGCAAACGGTCCCTAAGGTGGAGGGAGCAGTTTCTACTTTAGCTAAGCGTACCACTATCCCGGTGGAGGATAGCTGTGCTTTTTCAGATCCAATGGATAAAAAATTAGAGGGTTACCTTAAGAAAATGTTTGTTCAACAAGGTTTTATATTGCAACCCCTTGCATGTATCGCGCCGATTACGGCTGCGGCAGCATTTTGGATTGAGTCTCTGGAAGAGAACCTTAGTTCATCTACGCTAGACGACATTACGGACAGGCTTAGAGTCCTTAAACTAGCTAATTCATTCATTTCGGAGGCCGTAGTACATTTAACCAAACTTACGGCTAAGAACTCAGGATTCGCCATCCAAGCACGTAGGGCGCTGTGGCTAAAATCCTGGTCAGCTGATGTTACTTCTAAGTCCAAATTACTTAATATACCTTTCAAGGGGCAGTCTTTATTTGGGCCCGGTTTGAAAGAAATTATCGCTGACATTACAGGAGGTAAGGGCCACGCCCTACCTCAAGACAAAGCCAAAGCTAAGGCTAGACAGTCTAATTTTCAAAACAGGAGCAGCATCAACCTCCACGGCACCAAAACAGGAGGGAGCTGTTGCTCGTTACAGGCAAGGCTGGAAGCCTAACCAGTCCTGGAACAAGGGCAAGCAGGCCAGGAAACCTGCTGCTGCCCCAAAGACAGCATGAACCGAGAGCCCCCGATCCGGGACTGGATCTAGTGGGGGGCAGACTTTCTCTCTTCGCCCAGGCCTGGGCAAGAGATGTTCAGGATCCCTGGGCGCTAGAGATCATATCTCAGGGATACCTTCTAGACTTCAAATTATCTCCCCCAAGAGGGAGATTTCATCTGTCAAGGTTGTCAACAAACCAGATAAAGAAAGAAGCGTTTCTACGCTGTGTACAAGATCTGTTATTAATGGGAGTGATCCATCCGGTTCCGCGGTCGGAACAAGGACAAGGGTTCTACTCAAACCTGTTTGTGGTTCCCAAAAAAAGAGGGAACTTTCAGGCCAATCTTAGATTTAAAGATTCTAAACAAATTCCTAAGAGTTCCATCGTTCAAAATGGA
The DNA here is from genome assembly GCF_027579735.1 of Bombina bombina. Lineage (NCBI taxonomy): Eukaryota > Metazoa > Chordata > Amphibia > Anura > Bombinatoridae > Bombina > Bombina bombina. The sequence continues at coordinate 943,196,775 of NC_069501.1, forward strand.
AACTATTCGGACAATCTTACCCATGATCCAAAAGGGTCAGTACATGACCACAGTGGATTTAAAAGATGCTTACCTTCACATACCGATTCACAAAGATCATCACCGGTATCTAAGGTTTGCCTTCCTAGACAGGCACTACCAGTTTGTAGCTCTTCCATTCGGATTGGCTACGGCTCCAAGAATCTTCACAAAGGTTCTGGGTGCCCTTCTGGCGGTACTAAGACCGCACGGGATTTCGGTAGCTCCGTACCTAGACGACATTCTAATACAAGCTTCAAGCTTTCAAGCTGCCAAGTCTCATACAGAGTTAGTTCTGGCATTTCTAAGGTCGCATGGATGGAAAGTGAACGAAAAGAAGAGTTCTCTTTTTCCTCTCACAAGAGTTCCATTCTTGGGGACTCTTATAGATTCTGTAGAAATGAAGATTTACCTGACAGAAGACAGGTTAACAAAGCTTCAAAATGCATGCCGTGTCCTTCATTCCATTCAACACCCGTCAGTAGCTCAATGCATGGAGGTGATCGGCTTAATGGTAGCGGCAATGGACATAGTACCTTTTGCACGCCTACACCTCAGACCGCTGCAATTGTGCATGCTAAGTCAGTGGAATGGGGATTACTCAGATTTGTCCCCTACTCTGAATCTGAATCAAGAGACCAGAAATTCTCTTCTATGGTGGCTTTATCGGCCACACCTGTCCAGGGGGATGCCATTCAGCAGGCCAGACTGGACAATTGTAACAACAGACGCCAGCCTACTAGGTTGGGGCGCTGTCTGGAATTCTCTGAAGGCTCAGGGACTATGGAACCAGGAGGAGAGTCTCCTTCCAATAAACATTCTGGAATTGAGAGCAGTTCTCAATGCCCTTCTGGCTTGGCCCCAATTAACAACTCGGGGGTTCATCAGGTTTCAGTCGGACAACATCACGACTGTAGCTTACATCAACCATCAGGGAGGGACAAGAAGCTCCCTAGCAATGATGGAAGTATCAAAGATAATTCGCTGGGCAGAGTCTCACTCTTGCCACCTGTCAGCAATCCACATCCCGGGAGTGGAGAACTGGGAGGCGGATTTCTTGAGTCGCCAGACTTTTCATCCGGGGGAGTGGGAACTTCATCCGGAGGTCTTTGCCCAAATACTTCGACGTTGGGGCAAACCAGAGATAGATCTCATGGCGTCTCGCCAGAACGCCAAACTTCCTCACTACGGGTCCAGATCCAGGGATCCGGGAGCGGTTCTGATAGATGCTTTGACAGCACCTTGGAACTTCGGGATGGCTTATGTGTTTCCACCCTTCCCGCTGCTTCCTCGATTGATTGCCAAAATCAAACAGGAGAGAGCATCAGTGATTCTAATAGCGCCTGCATGGCCACGCAGGACTTGGTATGCAGATCTAGTGGACATGTCATCCTGTCCGCCTTGGTCTCTACCTCTAAGACAGGACCTTCTGATACAGGGTCCATTCAAACATCAAAATCTAACTTCTCTGAAGCTGACTGCTTGGAAATTGAACGCTTGATTTTATCAAAACGTGGTTTTTCTGAGTCGGTTATTGATACCCTGATACAGGCTAGGAAGCCTGTTACCAGAAGGATTTACCATAAAATATGGCGTAAATACCTATACTGGTGCGAATCCAAAGGTTACTCTTGGAGTAAGGTTAGGATCCCTAGGATATTGTCCTTTCTACAAGAAGGTTTAGAAAAGGGTTTATCAGCTAGTTCATTAAAGGGACAGATTTCAGCTCTGTCCATCTTGTTACACAGGCGTCTGTCAGAAAATCCAGACGTCCAGGCTTTTTGTCAGGCTTTAGCTAGGATCAAGCCTGTGTTTAAAGCTGTTGCTCCGCCATGGAGTTTAAACTTAGTTCTTAACGTTTTACAGGGTGTTCCGTTTGAACCCCTTCATTCCATTGATATAAAATTGTTATCTTGGAAAGTTCTGTTTTTAATGGCTATTGCCTCGGCTCGAAGAGTCTCTGAGTTATCAGCCTTACATTGTGATTCTCCTTATCTGATTTTTCACTCAGACAAGGTAGTTCTGCGTACTAAACCTGGGTTCTTACCTAAGGTAGTCACTAACAGGAATATCAATCAAGAGATTGTTGTTCCATCCTTGTGTCCAAATCCTTCTTCAAAGAAGGAACGTCTTCTACACAATCTGGATGTAGTTCGTGCCCTCAAGTTCTACTTGCAGGCAACTAAAGATTTTCGCCAAACTTCTTCCCTGTTTGTCGTTTATTCTGGACAGAGGAGAGGTCAAAAAGCTTCTGCTACCTCTCTCTCTTTTTGGCTTCGTAGCATAATACGTTTAGCCTATGAGACTGCTGGACAGCAGCCTCCTGAAAGAATTACAGCTCACTCCACTAGAGCTGTGGCTTCCACTTGGGCCTTTAAGAATGAGGCCTCTGTTGAACAGATTTGCAAGGCTGCAACTTGGTCTTCGCTTCATACTTTTTCCAAATTTTACAAATTTGACACTTTTGCTTCTTCGGAGGCTATTTTTGGGAGAAAGGTTCTTCAGGCAGTGGTTCCTTCTGTATAATGAGCCTGCCTATCCCTCCCGTCATCCGTGTACTTTTGCTTTGGTATTGGTATCCCAGAAGTAATGATGACCCGTGGACTGATCACACATAACAGAAGAAAACATAATTTATGCTTACCTGATAAATTCCTTTCTTCTGTTGTGTGATCAGTCCACGGCCCGCCCCTTTTTTAAGGCAGCTAAATATCTTTTAAATTATACTCCAGTCACCACTTCACCCTTGGTTACTCCTTTCTCGTTGATTCTTGGTCGAATGACTGGGACTGACGTAGAGGGGAGGAGCTATATGCAGCTCTGCTGGGTGAATCCTCTTGCATTTCCTCTTGGGGAGGAGTTATATCCCAGAAGTAATGATGACCCGTGGACTGATCACACAACAGAAGAAAGGAATTTATCAGGTAAGCATAAATTATGTTTTTTTACCACAGGATAAAAAATCTAAAGGTAAAAACAGGGCTAACAATCGTTTTCGTTCCTTTCGTTTCAACAAAGAACAAAAGCCTGATCCTTCATCCTCAGGAGCAGTTTCAGTTTGGAAACCATCTCCAGTCTGGAATAAATCCAAGCCTGCTAGAAAGGCAAAGCCTGCTTCTAAGTTCACATGAAGGTACGGCCCTCATTCCAGTTCAGCTGGTAGGGGGCAGGTTACGTTTTTTCAAAGAAATTTGGATCAATTCTGTTCACAATCTTTGGATTCAGAACATTGTTTCAGAAGGGTACAGAATTGGTTTCAAGATGAGACCTCCTGCAAAGAGATTTTTTCTTTCCCGTGTCCCAGTAAATCCAGTGAAAGCTCAAGCATTTCTGAATTGTGTTTCAGATCTAGAGTTGGCTGGAGTAATTATGCCAGTTCCAGTTCCGGAACAGGGGATGGGGTTTTATTCAAATCTCTTCATTATACCAAAGAAGGAGAATTCCTTCAGACCAGTTCTGGATCTAAAATTATTGAATCGTTATGAAGGATACCAACGTTCAAGATGGTAACTGTAAGGACTATATTGCCTTTTGTTCAGCAAGGGAATTATATGTCCACAATAGATTTACAGGATGCATATCTGCATATTCCGATTCATCCAGATCATTATCAGTTCCTGAGATTCTCTTTTCTAGACAAGCATTACCAATTTGTGGCTCTACCGTTTGGCCTTGCTACAGCTCCAAGAATTTTCACAAAGATTCTCGGTGCCCTTCTGTCTGTAATCAGAGAACAGGGTATTGTGGTATTTCCTTATTTGGACGATATCTTGGTACTTGCTCAGTCTTTACATTTAGCAGAGTCTCATACGAATCGACTTGTGTTGTTTCTTCAAGATCATGGTTGGAGGATCAATTTTCCAAAAAGTTCTTTGATTCCTCAAACAAGGGTAACCTTTCTGGGTTTCCAGATAGATTCAGTGTCCATGACTCTGTCTTTAACAGACAAGAGACGTCTAAAATTGATTACAGCTTGTCGAAACCTTCAGTCTCAATCATTCCCTTCGGTAGCCTTATGCATGGAAATTCTAGGTCTTATGACTGCTGCATCGGACGCGATCCCCTTTGCTCGTTTTCACATGCGACCTCTTCAGCTCTGTATGCTGAACCAATGGTGCAGGGATTACACGAAGATATATCAATTAATATCTTTAAAACCGATTGTTCGACACTCTCTAACGTGGTGGACAGATCACCATCGTTTAATTCAGGGGGCTTCTTTTGTTCTTCCGACCTGGACTGTAATTTCAACAGATGCAAGTCTCACAGGTTGGGGAGCTGTGTGGGGATCTCTGACGGCACAAGGAGTTTGGGAATCTCAGGAGGTGAGATTACCGATCAATATTTTGGAACTCCGTGCAATTTTCAGAGCTCTTCAGTTTTGGCCTCTTCTGAAGAGAGAATCGTTCATTTGTTTTCAGACAGACAATGTCACAACTGTGGCATACATCAATCATCAAGGAGGGACTCACAGTCCTCTGGCTATGAAAGAAGTATCTCGAATTTTGGTTTGGGCGGAATCCAGCTCTTGTCTAATCTCTGCGGTTCATTTCCCAGGTGTAGACAATTGGGAAGCGGATTATCTCAGTCGCCAAACGTTGCATCCGGGCGAATGGTCTCTTCACCCAGAGGTATTTCTTCAGATTGTTCAAATGTGGGGGCTCCCAGAGATAGATCTGATGGCCTCTCATCTAAACAAGAAACTTCCCAGGTATCTGTCCAGATCCCGGGATCCTCAGGCGGAGGCAGTGGATGCATTATCACTTCCTTGGAAGTATCATCCTGCCTATATCTTTCCGCCTCTAGTTCTTCTTCCAAGAGTAATCTCCAAGATTCTGAGGGAATGCTCGTTTGTTCTGCTAATAGCTCCGGCATGGCCTCACAGGTTTTGGTATGCGGATCTTGTCCGGATGGCATCTTGCCAACCATGGACTCTTCCGTTAAGACCAGACCTTCTGTCGCAAGGTCCTTTTTTCCATCCGGATCTGAAATCCTTAAATTTAAAAGTATGGAGATTGAACGCTTGATTCTTGGTCAAAGAGGTTTCTCTGACTCCGTGATTAATACTATGTTACAGGCTCGTAAATCTGTATCTCGAGAGATATATTATAGAGTCTGGAAGACTTATATTTCTTGGTGTCTTTCTCATCATTTTTCTTGGCATTCTTTTAGAATACCGAGAATTTTACAGTTTCTTCAGGATGGTTTAGATAAGGGTTTGTCCGCAAGTTCTTTGAAAGGACAAATCTCCGCTCTTTCTGTTCTTTTTCACAGAAAGATTGCTATTCTTCCTGATATTCATTGTTTTGTACAAGCTTTGGTTCGTATAAAACCTGTCATTAAGTCAATTTCTCCTCCTTGGAGTTTGAATTTGGTTCTGGGAGCTCTTCAAGCTCCTCCGTTTGAACCTATGCATTCATTGGACATTAAATTACTTTCTTGGAAAGTTTTGTTCCTTTTGGCCATCTCTTCTGCTAGAAGAGTTTCTGAATTATCTGCTCTTTCTTGTGAGTCTCCTTTTCTGATTTTTCATCAGGATAAGGCGGTGTTGCGAACTTCTTTTGAATTTTTACCTAAAGTTGTGAATTCCAACAACATTAGTAGAGAAATTGTGGTTCCTTCATTATGTCCTAATCCTAAGAATTCTAAGGAGAAATCGTTGCATTCTTTGGATGATTGTTAGAGCTTTGAAATATTATGTTGAAGCTACGAAATCTTTCCGTAAGACTTCTAGTCTATTTGTTATCTTTTCCGGTTCTAGGAAAGGCCAGAAAGCTTCTGCCATTTCTTTGGCATCTTGGTTGAAATCTTTAATTCATCTTGCCTATGTTGAGTCGGGTAAAATTCCGCCTCAAAGAATTACAGCTCATTCTACTAGGTCAGTATCTACTTCCTGGGCGTTTAGGAATGAAGCTTCGGTTGACCAGATCTGCAAAGCAGCAACTTGGTCCTCTTTGCATACTTTTACTAAATTCTACCATTTTGATGTATTTTCTTCTTCTGAAGCAGTTTTTGGTAGAAAAGTTCTTCAGGCAGCGGTTTCAGTTTGAATCTTCTGCTTATGTTTTTCGTTAAACTTTATTTTGGGTGTGGATTATTTTCAGCAGGAATTGGCTGTCTTTATTTTATCCCTCCCTCTCTAGTGACTCTTGTGTGGAAAGATCCACATCTTGGGTAGTCATTATCCCATACGTCACTAGCTCATGGACTCTTGTTAATTACATGAAAGAAAACATAATTTATGTAAGAACTTACCTGATAAATTCATTTCTTTCATATTAACAAGAGTCCATGAGGCCCACCCTTTTTTGTGGTGGTTATGATTTTTTTGTATAAAGCACAATTATTCCAATTCCTTATTTTATATGCTTCGCACTTTTTTTCTTATCACCCCACTTCTTGGCTATTCGTTAAACTGATTTGTGGGTGTGGTGAGGGGTGTATTTATAGGCATTTTAAGGTTTGGGAAACTTTGCCCCTCCTGGTAGGAATGTATATCCCATACGTCACTAGCTCATGGACTCTTGTTAATATGAAAGAAATGAATTTATCAGGTTAGTTCTTACATAAATTATGTTTTTTGCATTTGATAGAAAAATATTCACACCTGCAGTGCAATCAAACAAAAGTATGTTAAGAATTTTTCCAGCCTTCTTCATTTTCAGGCTCTTGTTTCAGAAATTAGAATTTAATATTTAAAATAGTTCTTAGAGTAAATCTAGTCACAGCTGTGAGAAATGTTGAAGCAAATGCTATATCTGTTAAATTATGAACATTGTATAAATGTATCTGTTTCTGTGCACCATTATATAGAAAGAAATCTGTTATATGTTAACTGTCATACTGCATTGTGATCTCTGAACTCTGCAAGTCCCTCCCTTTTAAAGAATTCCAAGTTTGGGCATTTTAAAACCAATTGGGAATCTTACAGAATACATCAATTATATTTCAACAAGGTTGTTGGAATTTCCTTTGACTTTCCAGCATTTGATTGATTGGATTAAATAAACATAAAACACTTTAATATTGTAACATAGAATGTTTGTTTAGTTTTGCAGAGTAAAAACATTGCAATATGCTCATTAATTTTGCCTATTTTCCTGGAATTTAAAGGGACAGTTTACTCAAAAATGTTCTCCCCTTTAATTTGTTCCCAATTATCCACTTTACCTGCTGGAGTGTATTAAATTGTTTACATGATTTCAATTACCTTTATATTGGCATTTGAAATAGTTTATTTAGCCTGTGTTATCCCCACCCATCCTGAAAGTTTTTGGCCTCAAGGCCAAGCTGTGTTAACACAGCCAGTAGAAGTTACACTGCCAGTGGGTTATAGAAGAGATAAGTAATACAATGTCAGTTTTCCATTGTTCTCTCCAAGTATTGGTGATTTGTTTATGGACAGATATAAGATAAAGAAGGATGTATATGTACACAGTGTGATAAAGTAATGAGATCTGATTATACCTACAAGCTCAACCCATTTTATTAGGTTGTGGCTTCAAAACACAATCAGCTAATTCATATACACAAATAAGCCTTAAAACAGCAAATCTCATACATTTTATGCTCTGCAGCTGGTTAAAAAGTAATTGGAAACACATTAAAGGAAAAACAATTTTACAATATACTGTCCCTTTAATTCTCATTATTGTAGGTTTCATAAGTCATAACCCTGCCATATTCTACAAGATGTTATAAAGCATGTTTAAGATCTAATCGCTGAAAGCGTACATCTTTATTTTAGAGAATCTTTCAGCAAAAGAATTAAAGAAAATGTTAAGCAAACAAAGGAGAGCTCAGAAAAAAGCTAAACTGGAGGAGGAGCGAAAACATGCTGAGAGGGAACGGCAACAGAAGAATCAAAAGAAGAAGAGAGATGAAGAGGAAGAAGAGACCAGTGGACCTAAAGAGGAACTAGTTCCTGAGAAACTGGAGAGGGTAGGCAGCACTAATAACCATTCCTTACGAGCTTTGCGTTTGTGATCCATGTTATTAAATGGGTTATTACAAATGTTCTTTTGTGATTCAGACAGAGCATGTCATTTAAAAAAAAGTTTCCAATTTACGTCTTGTCAAATATGCTTTGTTCCATGATATTCTGTGTTGAAGAGATACCTACGTAGGCAATCTGGAGTGCTACATGACAGGAAATAGTGCTGCCATCTAGTGTTGCAAATGGAAAACATTCTTGCAAAACTGCTATATAGTGCTCTAGAAATGGTCCGGCTTCTAAGCATACATCCCTGATTCATAATAGAAGTAAATCCAAAAGTTGTTTAAAGACACATGCTCTACCGGAATCATGAAAGACACATGTTGGGTTTCATATTCCTTTAATGTAGACAATTAACATGATTTGTAATTTTATAATTAAATAGTGAAATTAGGTTCTTATATCCATTGTTGCTATTCTGATGTAGTTATCAAAAAATATTGATGCATGAGCATCACAGAGCACACCCAAACTTTATAATGTTGAACCATGAGGTGGCTATTTACTTACGGAACTAATAATATGTTTATTTTATTTTAATTTTTTATTTATATTGAGTTTACAGGATCTCATCCAACATAATTATCAGACATTTCTCTTGTTAAGTGTATCCAGTCCACGGATCATCCATTACTTGTGGGATATTCTCCTTCCCAACAGGAAGTTGCAAGAGGATCACCCACAGCAGAGCTGCTATATAGCTCCTCCCCTCACTGCCATATCCAGTCATTCTCTTGCAACTCTCAACAAAGATGGACGTAGTAAGAGGAGAGTGGTGTATTATAGTTAGTTTTTTAACTTCAATCAAAAGTTTGTTATTTTTAAATGGTACCGGAGTGTACTGTTTCATCTCAGGCAGCATTAGAAGAAGAATCTGCCTGTAATTTCTATGATCTTAGCAGAACTAAGATCCACTGCCGTTCTCACATATTCTGAGGAGTGAGGTAACTTCAGAGGGGGAATGGCGTGCAGGTTTTCCTGCAATAAGGTATGTGCAGTTAACATATTTCTAGGGATGGAATTTGCTAGAAAAATGCTGCTGATACCGGATTAATGTAAGTTAAGCCTTAAATGCATTGATAGCGACTGGTATCAGGCTTATTAACAGAGATACATACTCTTATAAAAGTGTAATATAAAACTTTTGCTGGCATGTTAATCGTTTTTATATATGTTTGGTGAAAAAACTTATTGGGGCCTAGTTTTTTTCCACATGGCTGGCTTGATTTTTGCCTATAAACAGTTTCCTGAGGCTTTCCACTGTTGTAATATGAGTGGGAGGGGCCTATTTTAGAGCTTTTCTGCGCAGCTAGAATTAGACTGAGACACTCAGCTTCCTTCTGCATGATACAGGACATCTCTGAAGGGCTCAAAAGGCTTCAAAAGTCGTGTTTGAGGAGGGTAACAACCACAGTAGACTGTGGCAGTTGTTGTGACTGTGTTTAAAAACGTTTTTGTCATTTATTATTCCGTTTTTGGTATTAAGGGGTTAATCATCCATTTGCAAGTGGGTGCAATGCTCTGCTGACTTGTTACATACACTGTAAAAATTTCGTTAGTGTAACTGCCTTTTTTCACTGTTATTTCAAATTTTGTCAAATTTGTTTCTCTTAAAGGCACAGTAACGTTTTTTATATTGCTTGTTAACTTGCTTTAAAGTGTTTTCCAAGCTTGCTAGTCTCCTTGCTAGTCTGTACAAACATGTCTGAAACAGAGGATACTTGTTCATTATGTTTAAAAGCCATGGTGGAGCCCCATAGGAGAATGTGTACTAAATGTATTGATTTCACCTTAAACAGTAAAGATCAGTCTTTATCTATAAAAGAATTGTCACCAGAGGGGTCTGTCGAGGGGGAAGTTATGCCGACTAACTCTCCCCACGTGTCGGACCCTTCGCCTCCCGCTCAAGGGACGCACGCTAATATGGCGCCAAGTACATCAGGGACGCCCATAGCGATTACTTTGCAGGACATGGCTGCAATCATGAATAATACCCTGTCAGAGGTATTATCCAGATTGCCTGAATTGAGAGGCAAGCGCGATAGCTCTGGGGTTAGACGAGATACAGAGCGCGTAGATGCTGTAAGAACCATGTCTGATACTGCGTCACAATATGCAGAACCTGAGGACGGAGAGCTTCAGTCTGTGGATGACGTCTCTGAATCAGGGAGACCTGATTCAGAGATTTCTAATTTTAAATTTAAGCTTGAGAACCTCTGTGTATTGCTTGGGGAGGTATTAGCTGCTCTGAATGACTGACACAATTGCAGTACCAGAGAAATTGTGTAGGCTGGAAAAATACTATGCAGTGCCGGTGAGTACTGATGTTTTTCCAATACCTAAAAGGCTTACAGAAATTATTAGTAAGGAGTGGGATAGAACCGGTGTGCCCTTTTCCCCACCTCCTATATTTAGAAAAATGTTTCCAATAGATGCCACTACATGGGACTTATGGCAGACAGTCCCTAAGGTGGAGGGAGCAGTTTCTACTTTAGCAAAGCGTACCACTATCCCGGTTGAGGATAGTTGTGCTTTTTCAGATCCAATGGATAAAAAATTAGAGGGTTATTCAACAAGGTTTTATTTTACAGCCCCTTGCATGCATTGCTCCTGTCACTGCTGCAGCAGCGTTCTGGTTTGAGGCCCTGGAAGAGGCCATCCATACGGCTCCATTGACTGAAATTAATTGACAAGCTTAGAACTCTTAAGCTAGCTAACTCATTTGTTTCTGATGCCATTGATCATTTGACTAAACTAACGGCTAAGAATCTGGATTCGCCATCCAGGCGCGTAAGGCGCTATGGCTCAAATCCTGGTCAGCTGATGTGACTTCAAAGTCTAAATTACTCAACATTCCTTTCAAGGGGCAGACCTTATTCGGGCCTGGCTTGAAAGAAATTATTGCTGACATTACTGGAGGTAAGGGTCATACCCTTCCTCAGGACAGGGCCAAATCAGGGCCAAACAGTCTAATTTTCGTGCCTTTCGAAATTTCAAGGCAGGTGCAGCATCAACTTCCTCTGCTTCAAAAGAAGAGGGAACTTTTGCTCAATCCAAGCAGGCCTGGAAACCTAACCAGTCCTGGAACAAGGGCAAGCAGGCCAGAAAGCCTGCTGCTGCCTCCAAGACAGCATGAAGGAACGGCCCCCTATCCGGCAACGGATCTAGTAGAGGGCAGACTCTCTCTCTTCGCCCAGGCGTGGGCAAGAGATGTTCAGGGTCCCTGGGCGTTGGAGATCATATCTCAGGGATATCTTCTGGACTTCAAAGCTTCTCCTCCACAAGGGAGATTTCACCTTTCAAGATTATCTGCAAACCAGATAAAGAAAGAGGCATTCCTAAGCTGCGTACAAGACCTCCTTGTAATGGGAGTGATCCATCCAGTTCCGCGGACGGATCAAGGACAGGGGTTTTATTCAAATCTGTGGTTCCCAAAAAAGAGGGAACCTTCAGACCAATTTTGGATCTAAAGATCCTAAACAAATTCCTCAGAGTTCCGTCATTCAAGATGGAAACTATTCGAACCATTTTACCCATGATCCAAGAGGGTCAGTACATGACCACAGTGGACTTAAAGGATGCCTACCTTCACATTCCGATTCACAAGAATCATCATCGGTTCCTGAGGTTTGCCTTTCTAGACGGGCATTACCAATTTGTAGCTCTTCCATTCGGGTTGGCTACACCCCCAAGAATTTTTACAAAGGTTCTGGGCTCACTTCTGGCGGTCCTAAGGCCGCAAGGCATAGCGGTGGCTCCTTACCTAGACGACATCCTGATACAGGCGTCAAGCTTTCAAATTGCTAAATCTCATACATAGATAGTTCTGGCATTCCTGAGGTCGCATGGGTGGAAAGTGAACGAAGAAAAGAGTTCTCTATCTCCTCTCACAAGGGTTTCCTTCCTAGGGACTCTAATAGATTCTATAGAAATGAAAATTTACCTGATGGAGTCCAGGTTATCAAAACTTCTAAATGCTTGCCGTGTTCTTCACTCCATTCCGCGTCCCACGGTGGCTCAGTGCATGGAAGTAATCGGCTTAATGGTAGCAGCGATGGACATAGTGCCATTTGCGCGCCTGCATCTCAGACCGCTGCAATTATGCATGCTCAGTCAGTGGAATGGGGATTACACAGATTTGTCCCCTCTACTAAACCTGGATCAGGAAACCAGAGATTCTCTGCTCTGGTGGTTATCTCGGGTCCATCTGTCCAAGGGTATGACCTTTCGCAGACCAGATTGGACAATTGTAACAACAGATGCCAGCCTTCTAGGCTGGGGTGCAGTCTGGAACTCCCTGAAGGCTCAGGGTTCATGGACTCAGGAGGAGAAACTCCTCCCAATAAATATTCTGGAGTTAAGAGCAATATTCAATGCTCTTCTAGCTTGGCCTTAGTTAGCAACACTGAGGTTCATCAGATTTCAGTCGGACAACATCACAACTGTGGCTTACATCAACCATCAAGGGGGACCAGGAGTTCCCTAGCGATGTCAGAAGTCTCCAAGATAATTCGCTGGGCAGAGATTCACTCTTGCCACCTGTCAGCGATCCATATCCCAGGTTTAGAGAACTGGAAGGCGGATTTTCTAAGTCGTCAGACTTTTCATCCGGGGGAGTGGGAACTTCATCCGGAGGTGTTTGCTCAATTGGTTCTCCGTTGGGGCAAACCAGAATTGGATCTCATGGCGTCTCGCCAGAACGCCAAGCTTCCTTGTTACGGATCCAGGTCCAGGGACCCAGAAGCGGCACTGATAGATGCTCTAGCAGCGCCTTGGTTCTTCAACCTGGCTTATGTGTTTCCACCGTTTCCTCTGCTCCCTCGTCTGATTGCCAAAATCAAACAGGAGAGAGCATCGGTGATATTGATAGCGCCTGCGTGGCCACGCAGGACCTGGTATGCAGACCTAGTGGACATGTCATCCTTTCCACCATGGACTCTGCCTCTGAGACAAGACCTTCTAATACAAGGTCCTTTCAATCATCCGAATCTACTTTCTCTGAGACTGACTGCATGGAGATTGAACGCTTGATCCTATCAAAGCGTGGCTTCTCCGAGTCAGTAATTGATACCTTAATACTTGCACGAAAGCCTGTCACCAGGAAAATTTACCACAAGATATGGCGTAAATATCTTCATTGGTGTGAATCCAAGAATTACTCATGGAGTAGGGTTAGGATTCCTAGGATATTGTCCTTCCTCCAAAAGGGTTTGGACAAAGGATTATCAGCTAGTTCTTTAAAGGGACAGATTTCTGCTCTGTCTATTCTTTTACACAAGCGTCTGGCAGAAGTTCCAGACGTTCAGGCTTTTTGTCAGGCTTTAGTTAGAATTAAGCCTGTGTTTAAACCTGTTGCTCCTCCATGGAGCTTAAACTTGGTTCTTAAAGTTCTTCAAGGGGTTCCGTTTGAACCCCTTCATTCTATTGATATCAAACTTCTATCAGGGAAAGTTCTTTTTCTGATGGCTATTTCCTCGGCTCGAAGAGTCTCAGAGTTATCTGCCTTACATTGTGATTCTCCTTATCTGAATTTTCATTCAGATAAATTTGTTCTGCGTACAAAACCTGGGTTTTTACCTAAGGTGGTTTCTAACAAGAATATCAATCAAGAGATTGTTGTTCCATCATTATGTCCTAATCCTTCTTCAAAGAAGGAATGTCTTTTGCATAATCTAGACGTAGTCCGTGCCTTGAAGTTTTACTTACAGGCTACTAAAGATTTTCGCCAAACATCTAACCTGTTTGTCGTTTACTCTGAACAGAGGAGAGGTCAAAAGGCTTCGGCAACCTCTCTTTCTTTTTGGCTTCGGAGTATAATCCGTTTAGCTTATGAGACTGCTGGACAGCAGCCTCCTGAAAGGATTACAGCTCATTCCACTAGAGCTGTGGCTTCCACCTGGGCCTTTAAAAATGAGGCCTCTGTTGAACAGATTTGCAAGGCTGCGACTTGGTCTTCGCTTCATACTTTTTCCAAATTTTACAAATTTGATACTTTTGCTTCTTCGGAGGCTGTTTTTGGGAGAAAGGTTCTACAGGCAGTGGTTCCTTCCGTTTAAGTTCCTGCCTTGTCCCTCCCATCATCCGTGTACTTTAGCTTTGGTATTAGTATCCCACAAGTAATGGATGATCCGTGGACTGGATACACTTAACAAGAGAAAACATAATTTATGCTTACCTGATAAATTTATTTCTCTTGTAGTGTATCCAGTCCACGGCCCGCCCTATCCTTTTAAGGCAGGTCTAAATTTAATTAAACTTCAGTCACCACTTCACCCTATGGTTTCTCCTTTCTCGGCTTGTTTCGGTCGAATGACTGGATATGGCAGTGAGGGGAGGAGCTATATAGCAGTTCTGCTGTGGGTGATCCTCTTGCAACTTCCTGTTGGGAAGGAGAATATCCCACAAGTAATGGATGATCCGTGGACTGGATACACTACAAGAGAAATACATTTATCAGGTAAGCATAAATTATGTTTTTACTAGTCATATTAGAATAAGATGATATAACTGAATATAATCACTGCTAAACACTGATCAACCTCATTTTCTGAATATTGATTAAAATATTTATACATAAAAAACAAAACAATATGCCCGCATTAATGGAAAGGCATAACAGGTATTGTAGTCTAGTACACTCAACAATCTCTATCCATTTTTCAAATGAATCTCAGGAAGATGGAAGTGTAAGACCTTTCTCCTCTGGTTACATAACATTCTTTTTTTTTATTCAGCCCTTCAGACAGAATGGGTAGTTAATCTAACGCTTAATGTACTGTGCTGTTAGCCAGAACATACCCTCTTTTTTTCACTTACTATCTGTACATTTGCGACCATATGTTTATTTTTTTGTTAGGGCATATATTTAGTGCGCCTATATATTTTAGGTACATTAGATTGAAAGAACTGCAGTCATAATCTATTGCATGGAATGGGCAGTGGGGTAACCATTTTTTTTTTCCAGACCAATACTTAAAGGGACAGTCGACACAAAAATTTATTTAAGATAATGCCTTTTACTACCTATTTCCCAGCTTTACACAACCAACACTGTTATATTATTATACTTTAGCGCTGCGGAACCTGTTGGCACTCTACAAATACCAGATAATAATAATACTTTATAACCTTTAAACCTCAAAATGTCTGCCTTTTTCTAAGCCACTAAAGACTGCCTCTTATCACATGCTTTTTTATTAGCTTTACACAACAGGGGAGTGCTAGTTCATGTGAGCCATATAGATAACATTATGCTCACGCCCGTGAAGTTATGCACAACACAGCACTAATTGGCTTACATTCAGGTCAATAGATACTAAATAAAAAGTCATGTGATCAAGGGGCTGTCAGAAGATGCTTAGATACAAGGTAATCACAGATTTAAAAAGTGTATTAAAGGGACAGTCAACACTAGAAATGTTGTTGTTGTTTAAAAAGAAAGATAATCCTCAGTGGTAGTTGGGGACAGTTTTTACACCTTGATGTGGGCTCGTGGTGGTCTGTTCCACTGAGCTTTCGGTATGCCCGAATGGTCTTATATCACTTGGTTTCACCATCTCTCATCCCTTCTCCATGCCTCTGGCTGTGGAAGCGGTTTCTTTGCATTTGTCCTCCTTTGGAGAGGTTTCTGTATACAGTTTTCTATTGTGACCCCAAGGTCCTTCTCGTTTCCTAGGGATTATGTCCTTACTTGCAAGAGGTCCTGGGGCTGGATTCTGGTACTGGGACGCTGTGGTTTAGTGTCTATCTCCCTGGTTTGGAAGTGTTCCCTCTTAGGAGTGAGTTGTGTAGGGGATCTGGAACCCGAGCACGTAGTATTCTGTCATGGCTTGTGGTAGCAAGAGTGATTTAAATAATGGTCCGAGTTGTTCCTGCATGGGGTCGTTTCCTTTTAGGCCCCTCCTTTTTCTTCTGAGGTGTGGTTCAAGAATTTTATATTCGTTGTTTTTGGATGTTGCCAATCCTATTGGACTGGGTCCGTTTCCTCGGAGTGGGGGTCGGTTATCTGACTGGTCTGCTGAGTCTTGACCGTGTACTTCCAGTTGATGCAGGTCTAGGTAGCCTAAGGGATCTCTACCCTGCCTAGTAGCTGAAGGCTTGGCGTTTGAGTCCTGCTGTGGCAGCTTTCTAATCTGGTCTCTTGCTTCGATGGGGGGGTTCACAGTGTTTCATCCCTCAGCTGATTTCATATGCTGCTGGTGTTGGATGTTCTTCTAATGAGAGAGTTGCCGTCGATATTTTTCGACATTCTCTGTGGGTTGATCTCCCATGATGGCTCAGGGTCAGCCTTGCGGCTGGAGCTCAGAGGTGGCTGTGTGTTTCACAAGATAGACTTTTTTTTCTGATAGGATATTTAGTTTGTTTCTATCCTTGTCTACGGGCTCCGACTTTCTTAAGCTCCATGGGGATTGATTCCTATGTTGTCTACTTTTAGCAGTTGTATCTGCTAAACTATGGTACAGTGAAGTGAGGAGTCTGTGGCTTCCTTGAAGCACCATAAGTCGTATGGTGGTGTGTCAGGGAGCTGAGGGTAGTCCTTGGGTCTTTCTCCTGATCTCCTTTTCATAGGTGTGGAGTTGATCCCTGTTCCTTGTCCTTAGGGAGTCCTTTCCTGGGTGGTTGTCTTTAGCAACCTTGGGTTTGCTTTAGTCGTTTTGAGATTTCTTTTACCATAGTTGGTGATCCTTTGGATTCCTTCTGGGTCCTCTTTTTTCACCTTCGAGGGTAGGTGTAGGTCTGTTCTTTCGGGTCGGGTGTTAATTCTGTGTGATCAGAAAACTCAGGGAACTTTGGTTCCTCTGGGTTTTTTTTGTGCTCAATGGATTCTAGAGATTCTGAGTAGTCTCTAGGACGGCCTTGCAGGTGTTTAACTGATGGGCAGTTACTTGGTCTTTTCAGGTTTTTCACCCCCTGTGTCTAAGTGTTACAGGGTTTTTTATTATCGGGTGTGGGTAATTTCAGGCTGTGGTGCCGTTTGAAGGGGCCACCTTCTGTACCTGCCCTTTGCATTCAGTATCCTCTATAGCTTGGGTATTTTCCCAAAAGTAATTAATGCAGCTGTGGACTCTTCCCGTTTAAGAAGAAAAAACTTAAATTATGGTTAACTGATAATTTTCTTTTCTTCTGACGGGAGGTCCACAGCTCCCCGCACATGTTTTTTCTATAGGGGCGGCTGTATTTCTTTCATGTAATTAGCAAGAGTCCATGAGCTAGTGACGTATGGGATATACATTCCTACCAGGAGGGGCAAAGTTTCCCAAACCTCAAAATGCCTATAAATACACCCCTCACCACACCCACAAATCAGTTTTACAAACTTTGCCTCCTATGGAGGTGGTGAAGTAAGTTTGTGCTAGATTCTACGTTGATATGCGCTCCGCAGCAGGTTGGAGCCCGGTTTTCCTCTCAGCGTGCAGTGAATGTCAGAGGCATGTGAGGAGAGTATTGCCTGTTTGAATTCAATGATCTCCTTCTACGGGGTCTATTTCATGGGTTCTCTGTTATCGGTCGTAGAGATTCATCTCTTACCTCCCTTTTCAGATCGACGATATACTCTTATATTTATACCATTACCTCTGCTGATTTTCGTTTCAGTACTGGTTTGGCTTTCTACAACATGTAGATGAGTGTCCTGGGGTAAGTAAGTCTTATTTTCTGTGACACTCTAAAGCTATGGTTGGGCACTTTTTTTATAAAGTTCTAAATATATGTATTCAAACATTTATTTGCCTTGACTCAGGATGTTCAACATTTCCTTATTTCAGACAGTCAGTTTCATATTTGGGATAATGCATTTGAATATATCATTTTTATCTTACCTTTAAAATTGACTTTTTCCCTGTGGGCTGTTAGGCTCGCGGGGGCTGAAAATGCTTCATTTTATTGCGTCATTCTTGGCGCGAATTTTTTTTTTCTATTTCCGGCGTCATACGTGTCGCCGGAAGTTGCGTCATTTTTGACGTTTTTCGCGCCAAAAATGTCGGCGTTCCGGATGTGGCGTCATTTTTGGCGCTAATAGCATTTAGGCGCCAAATAATATGGCCGTCAATTTTGTCTCCACTTTATTTAAGTCTCATCATTTGTTGCTTCTGGTTGCTAGAAGCTTGTTCACTGGCATTTTTTCCCATTCCTGAAACTGTCATTTAAGGAATTTGATCAATTTTGTTTTATATGTTGTTTTTTCTATTACATATTGCAAGATGTCCCACGTTGCAACTGAGTCAGAAGATACTACTGGAAAATTGCTGCCTGGTGCTGGAACTACCAAAGCTAAGTGTATCTGCTGTAAACTTTTGGTAGTTGTTCCTCCAGCTGTTGTTTGTATTAAATGTCATGACAAACTTGTTAATGCAGAAAATATTTCCTTTAGTAAAGTACCATTACCTGTTGCAGTTCCATCAACATCTAATGTTCAGAGTGTTCCTGATAACATAAGAGATTTTGTTTCTGAATCCATTAAGAAGGCTATGTCTGTTATTCCTCCTTCTGGTAAACATAAAAAGTCTTTTAAAACTTCTCTTTATACAGATGAATTTTTAAATGAACATCATCATTCTGATTCTAATGATTCTTCTGATACAGAGGATTCTGTCTCAGAGGTTGATGCTGATAAATCGTCATATTTATTTAAAATGGAATTTATCCGTTCTTTGCTTAAAGAAGTCCTAATTGCATTAGAAATTGAGGATTCTGGTCCTCTTGATACTAAATCTAAACGTTTAGACAAGGTCTTTAGATCTCCTGTGGTTATTCCAGAAGTTTTTCCTTTTCCTGGTGCTATTTCTGAAGTAATTTCCAGAGAATGGAATAATTTGGGTAATTCTTTTACTCCTTCTAAACGTTTTAAGCAGTTATATCCTGTACCGTCCGACAGATTAGAGTTTTGGGACAAAATCCCTAAAGTTGATGGGGCTTTTTCTACCCTTGCTAAACGTACTACTATTCCTACGGCAGATGGTACTTCCTTTAAGGATCCTTTAGATAGGAAAATTGAATCCTTTCTAAGAAAAGCTTATCTGTGTTCAGGTAATCTTCTTAGACCTGCTATATCATTGGCTGATGTTTGCTGCAGCTTCAACTTTTTGGTTGGAAACTTTAGCGCAGCAAGTAACAGATCATGATTCTCATAATATTATTCTTCTTCTTCAATATGCTAATAATTTTATCTGTTATGCCATTTTTGATATTATCAGAGTTGATGTCAGGTTTATGTCTCTAGCTATTTTAGCTAGAAGAGCTTTATGGCTTAAAACTTGGAATGCTGATATGTCTTCTAAATCGACTCTACTTTCCCTTTCTTTCCAGGGTAATAAATTATTTGGTTCTCAGTTGGATTCTATTATCTCAACTGTTACTGGTGGGAAAGGAACTTTTTTACCATAGGATAAAAATCTAAAAGGTAAAAACAGGGCTAATAATCGTTTTCGTTCCTTTCGTTTCAACAAAGAACAAAAGCCTGATCCTTCATCCTCAGGAGCAGTTTCAGTTTGGAAACCATCTCCAGTCTGGAATTAATCAAAGCCTTCTAGAAAAGCAAAGCCAGCTTCTAAGTCCACATGAAGGTGCGGCCCTCATTCCAGCTCAGCTGGTAGGGGGCAGATTACGTTTTTTCAAAGAAATTTGGATCAATTCTGTTCACAATCTTTGGATTCAGAACATTGTTTCAGAAGGGTACAGAATTGGTTTCAAGATAAGACCTCCTGCAAAGAGATTTTTTCTTTCCCGTGTCCCAGTAAACCCAGTGAAAGCTCAAGCATTTCTGAAAAGTGTTTCAGATCTAGCGTTGGCTGGAGTAATTATGCCAGTTCCAGTTCTGGAACAGGGGCTGGGGTTTTATTCGAATCTCTTCATTGTACCAAAGAAGGAGAATTCCTTCAGACCAGTTCTGGATCTAAAAATATTGAATCGTTATGTAAGGATACCAACATTCAAAATGGTAACTGTAAGGACTATCTTGCCTTTTGTTCAGCAAGGGCATTATAGGTCTACAATAGATTTACAGGATGCATATTCCGATTCATCCAGCTCACTATCAGTTCCTGAGATTCTCTTTCCTGGACAAGCATTACCAGTTTGTGGCTCTGCCGTTTGGCCTAGCTACAGCTCCAAGAATTTTTACAAAGGTTCTCGGTGCCCTTCTGTCTGTAATCAGAGAACAGGGTATTGTGGTATTTCCTTATTTGGACGATATCTTGGTACTTGCTCAGTCTTCACATTTAGCAGAATCTCATACGAATCGACTTGTGTTGTTTCTTCAAGATCATGGTTGGAGGATCAATTCACTAAAAAGTTCATTGATTCCTCAGACAAGGGTAACCTTTTTGGGTTTCCAGATAGATTCAGTTTCCATGACTCTGTCTTTGACAGACAAGAGACGTCTAAAATTGATTTCAGCTTGTCGAAACCTTCAGTCACAATCATTCCCTTCGGTAGCCTTATGCATGGAAATTCTAGGTCTTATGACTGCTGCATCGGACGCAATCCCCTTTGCTCGTTTTCACATGCGACCTCTTCAGCTCTGTATGCTGAACCAATGGTGCAGGGATTACACAAAGATATCTCAATTAATATCTTTAAAACCGATTGTCCGACATTCTCTGACGTGGTGGACAGATCACCATCGTTTGATTCAGGGGGCTTCTTTTGTTCTTCCGACCTGGACTATAATCTCAACAGATGCAAGTCTTACAGGTTGGGGAGCTGTGTGGGGGTCTCTGACAGCACAAGGGGTTTGGGAATCTCAGGAGGTGAGATTACCGATCAATATTTTGGAACTCCGTGCAATTTTCAGAGCTCTTCAGTCTTGGCCTCTTCTGAAGAGAGAGTCGTTCATTTGTTTTCAGACAGACAATGTCACAACTGTGGCATACATCAAACATCAAGGAGGGACTCACAGTCCTCTGGCTATGAAAGAAGTATCTCGAATTCTGGTTTGGGCGGAATCCAGCTCCTGTCTAATCTCTGCGGTTCATATCCCAGGTATAGACAATTGAGAAGCAGATTATCTCAGTCGCCAAACGTTGCATCCGGGCGAATGGTCTCTTCACCCAGAGGTATTTCTTCAGATTGTTCAAATGTGGGAGCTTCCAGAAATAGATCTGATGGCTTCTCATCTAAACAAGAAACTTCCCAGGTATCTGTCCAGATCCTGGGATCCTCAGGCGGAGGCAGTGGATGCATTATCACTTCCTTGGAAGTATCATCCTGCCTATATCTTTCCGCCTCTAGTTCTTCTTCCAAGAGTAATCTCCAAGATTCTGAAGGAATGCTAGTTTGTTCTGCTGGTAGCTCCAGCATGGCCTCACAGGTTTTGGTATGCGGATCTTGTCCGGATGGCCTCTTGCCAGCCGTGGACTCTTCCGTTAAGACCAGACCTTCTGTCGCAAGGTCCTTTCTTCCATCAGGATCTCAAATCCTTAAATTTAAAGGTATGGAGATTGAACTCTTGATTCTTGGTCAAAGAGGTTTCTCTGACTCTGTGATTAATACTATGTTACAGGCTCGTAAATCTGTATCTAGAGAGATATAGAGTCTGGAAGACTTATATTTCTTGGTGTCTTTCTCATCATTTTTTCTGGCATTCTTTTAGAATTCCGAGAATTTTACAGTTTCTTCAGGATGGTTTAGATAAAGGTTTGTCCGCAAGTTCCTTGAAAGGACAAATCTCTGCTCTTTCTGTTCTTTTTCACAGAAAAATTGCTAATCTTCCTGATATTCATTGTTTTGTACAAGCTTTGGTTCGTATAAAACCTGTCATTAAGTCTATTTCTCCTCCTTGGAGTTTGAATTTGGTTCTGAGGGCTCTTCAAGCTCCTCCTTTTGAACCCATGCATTCATTGGACATTAAATTACTTTCTTGGAAAGTTTTGTTCCTTTTGGCCATCTCTTCTGCCAGAAGAGTCTCTGAATTATCTGCTCTTTCTTGTGAGTCTCCTTTTCTGATTTTTCATCAGGATAAGGCGGTGTTGCGAACTTCTTTTGAATTTTTACCTAAGGTTGTGAATTACAACAACATTAGTAAAGAAATTGTGGTTCCTTCATTATGTCCTAATCCTAAGAATTCTAAGGAGAAATCGTTGCATTCTTTCGATGTTGTTAGAGCTTGAAATATTATGTTGAGGCTACTAAGTCTTTCCGAAAGACTTCTAGTCTATTTGTCATCTTTTCCGGTTCTAGAAAAGGTCAGAAAGCTTCTGCCATTTCTTTGGCATCTTGGTTGAAATCCTTAATTCACCATGCTTATGTCGAGTCGGGTAAAACTCTGCCTCAAAGGATTACAGCTCATTCTACTAGGTCAGTTTCTACTTCCTGGGCGTTTAGGAATGAGGCTTCGGTTGATCAGATTTGCAAAGCAGCAACTTGGTCCTCTTTGCATACCTTTACTAAATTCTACCATTTTGATGTGTTTTCTTCTTCTGAAGCAGTTTTTGGTAGAAAAGTACTTCAGGCAGCGGTTTCAGTTTGAATCTTCTGCTTATGTTTTCATTAAACTTTATTTTGGGTGTGGATTATTTTCAGCAGGAATTGGCTGTCTTTATTTTATCCCTCCCTCCCTAGTGACTCTTGCGTGGAAAGATCCACATCTTGGGTAGTCATTATCCCATACGTCACTAGCTCATGGACTCTTGCTAATTACATGAAAGAAAACATAATTTATGTAAGAACTTACCTGATAAATTCATTTCTTTCATATTAGCAAGAGTCCATGAGGCCCACCCTTTTTGGTGGTTATGATTTTTTTGTATAAAGCACAACTATTCCAATTCCTTATTTTATATGCTTTCGCACTTTTTTTTTATCACCCCACTTCTTGGCTATTCGTTAAACTGATTTGTGGGTATGGTGAGGGGTGTATTTATAGGCATTTTGAGGTTTGGGAAACTTTGCCCCTCCTGGTAGGAATGTATATCCCATACGTCACTAGCTCATGGACTCTTGCTAATATGAAAGAAATGAATTTATCAGGTAAGTTCTTACATAAATTATGTTTTTAGTTTTTTTTTCTTCTGGCACCTATTTCTCCTGCTGTTCCTTGTTCCCTTGGCAGAATGACTGGGGGATGAGGGAAGTGGGGGAGGTATTTAAGCCTTTGGCTGGGGTGTCTTTGCCTCCTCCTGGTGGCCAGGTTCTGAATTCCCAAAAGTAATAAATGCAGCTGTGTACTCTTCTCGTCAGAAGAAAAAATGATCAAGTAAGCTTAATTTAAGTTTTTGAAGGGTCAGATTTCTGCATTGTCTATTCTTTTGCGCAGTGTCTGGCAGGTCTTCCCGATGTCCAATCTTTTGTTCAGGCCCTGGTCAGAATCAGGCCTGTGTTTAAACATGTTGCTACTCCTTGGAGCCTTAACCTTGTTCTTAAAGTTTTGCAGCAGGCTCTGTTTGAGCCGATGCATTCTGTTGCTATTCAATTATTTTGTAAGGTTTTGTTTGTTCTTGCTATTTCTCTTTCTCTGCACTGTGATTTCCCTTACCTTATTTTTCATGCTGATAAGGTGGTCCTCCATACTAAGCTGGGGTTTCTCCCTAAGGTAGTGTCGGATCGCAATATTAATCAGGAAATTTTTGTTCCCACTTTTTGTACCAACCCTTCCTTCTTCCCAGAAGAAACTTCTTTTGCATAACTTGGATGTTGTGTGTGCTTTAAAGTTTTTTTTACCTAAAAGCAACTGAAGATTTTCAGCAGACTTCTGCCCTGTTTGTTGCTTTCTCTGGCCTCTTCTACCTTTCTCTCTGGTTGAGAAGTGTTATCCGGTTAGCTTATGAGACAGCTGGACAACAGCCTCCTGAGAGAATTACAGCTCATTCCACTAGAGCTGTTTTCTTCTTCCTGGGCTTTCAAAAATGAAGCTTTGGTGGAGCAAATTTGCAAGTCGGCCACTTTGTGCTTTTTTCCTACCTTTTCCAAATTTGATATGTTTGCCAGGGCTGAGGCCTCTTTTGGGAGAAAGGTTCTTCAAGTGGTGGTGCCTTCTGTTTAGGTCCTCCTGCCTTGTTCTCCCTCCCTGTTCATTCTGTGTCCTCTAGCTTGGGTATTTGTTGCCACTAGTAATTGGAATGATGTTGTGGACTCTCCATGCCATAGGAAAGTAAACAAAATGTATGCCTAACTGATAAATTTCTTTCTTTCCGGGCATGGAGAGTCCACGACCCCGCCCTCTTTTTAATTTATAATTCTGCAGTTTTCTGAGTAAACCTCAGGCACCTCTATGCCCTTGTGTTAGCTTCATTTTCCATATTCCTTTGGCCGAATGACTGGGGGTTATGGGTAAGGGAAGTGATACTTAACAGCTCTGCTGGGGTGCTGTTTGTAATTTTGAATGACGTTGTGGACTCTCTATGCCCGGAAAGAAAGAAATTTATCAGGTAAGCATACATTTAGTTTTTTGCTTCTGTTAGGTCCCCAGCTAGAGACAAAATTATGGACGTACCGCTTCTGTAATATTTGCTGATTGCGGCAATGAGCGCATGCGTACTCTGTAGTGTAATTTGCAAGTTTATTGTAGACGGGCTCATAATTTTTTCCAACTGCGGCAGTGAGTGCTTGCGTGAACAACTGTGTTTGCAAGTTTTTTGTGGCCGTAGGTAGGGAAACGTAACGCAGTAGGAGAATATTACAGAACACCCTCTGTATGATGAAAGATGACATGTTTGCAACTTAGTTACATTCTGCACTCAATTTTAGAGTAATGCAGAAAGGCGCTAATCTTGTAGTTGGAAGAAACTTTAATAAAGGACATCTTTTGCTGTCAAGCCCAGTGAGTGCTGTTTTCTTCTAGGTTTGATTTGTGTATGTGTATATGTATATATGTGTATGTATATATATATATATATATATATATATATATATATATATATATATATATATATATATATATATATATATATATAATATATATATATATATATATATATATATATATATATATATATATATATATATATATATATATATATATATATATGTATATATATAATATAGCTGGGAGAGGATTATCAGGACCTTCCTGATTACAGGTTTGGAACTTTATTCCTGGATAGTGGTAATAGTCTAAACGGTATTTAACCGTATTTAGACCAGGTGCAGATCCCCGAAAATTATTTATTAATTCAGAATCGTTTAGAAAGAGAATATGGCACAGTAGAACTATATGAGATACTGCGAATAGGTGGGGGATTGCAGCACTCAATAAAAAAGGGGTTTCCCTTTTATTAAATCCAAAATGTAGCTATATGGCTGGGAGATTTTTAATGACCACCAAACAAATGCACACAGGCTCAGGAAAATGCAACAGTTTTATTTACAGATAAAAAACATCACTGAAAAAAGCATTTTGTCAAACCAAAAAGCTGAATAAATATACCACTGCAGTGGATAGCAACTACTGGACTAAAATACTAACTGGTTACTGTAGTATTAAGTAACAACAACCAAAGGAATACACTCCATTATGGTAACACTTATAGGTTTATGTAACAAGTAATGACAATACTGTTATAAAACAGATAACACCAAGAGTGTGTTATTATACGACCTGATTAGTATGATGGGTAATGTCCTCCTTGGGATGTATAGGCAAACAGGTCCTTGAGGAGCTCAAAGACCTTATTAAATTAAGGCTGAGACACAAGGTGAAAAGAATCCTCCAGGAGTTCAAGGTATTGTAAGCTTGATCCTGCTTCCATCCGGTGAATACATCAGGTATGGCTAGCTAGTAAATCGAGGTAAGAACGTCCTCTTTAGCCAGCAAGAGAAGTTGTTAGACGTTGTTACAACCAAATTTAGTTGTTCCTTGAACGATGACAAATGCAGCCTTACAGAGTGTTGCGGTAAGTGAAAACCAGGTATTTTCTTTCAGGCACTTTAACAAGACCGGGACAGCAGCCTCCGACGTCTTATACTTTTTAGATCCTCCTTCACAAATAGTCGTGTCTCATTGCTCGTAGAGACCCCAACTGTGGTGGGTAAAGTATAGTTGCCTGTGTACTTGTTCCTCCGGGCTTCTGAGAACCGCTTTAGTGGTTTGTAAGTGTCAGTAGATGGGAGCAGTTTGTGCCCCAACATATGCATGTCTTCACTTAGGAGCATGGGAGTTGGATATATTTGAACAGTTTAGTGAAATATTTGACTCCCATGTTTCCTTGTGGATTAGATATGTGGATGATATTTTCATGCTATGGGATGGCCCCCTGACCTGTCTTCACGAATTTGTTTCAAAACTAAACAAAAATAATCGTAATATTTTTCTAACATATGCCCTTAGTGTAAAAGAATTGCCCTTTTTGGATATTTCTATCAAAAAAGAAGGCAACCACATCTCAACAGAGAATCATCGCAAAAATACAGCTACAAACAGCATTCTGGAAGCATCCAGCTGTCACCCTGAACCCCTTAAAAAGGGGATTCCATATAGTCAACTTCTAAGACTCAAAAGAAATTGTTACTCTAAGATCAAGTTTGAACATCATGCAGATCTGATGGGCAAAAGATTCATTGAGAGAGGGTACTCTCAAAAACTATTAAAACGTACTCTCAAAGTAAGAAAATTGAATAGGGAGGACCTCCTATATTTTAAAAGTGAGAAAAAGATTAAGAACAACCTAAGGTTTATCACAACCTATAACTGTCATTGGCAAAGCATTAGACAAATATTGGCCCAAAAATGGTATATCCTTACTCTTGATGAAAAAATCGCAGAGAAAGTAGGAAAAAACCCACTAATGACTGCGAAAAATCTCCTAACTTAAAAGATAAGTTAGTTAAAAGTAGATTTGTAAGGTCAGAATCAGAAAGTATCTGGCTAAAAAAACGCCAACAGATTAAAGGGAACTATCCATGTTGACACTGTGTCTATTGCCCCTATATGCTCAAGGGTAAAACCTTCTCAGCAAATACTGGTAAACAAGTTGACATTAGATGTTTCTCTGTAACACAGTAGGGGTTGTCTATCTCTTACAGTGCTCCTGTCCTCTCTTCTATGTTGGAAAAACGAAACGGATGTTCAAGGACAGAGTACAGGAGCATAGGGATGACATCCTCTATGAAAGGGACACGAGTGTAGCACGTCACTTTAGGGAGGCACAAAATGGCAGCACTGCATCTTTAAAATTTGTAGGAATAGAGGAATAACAAATGGAAGAGGAGGGGATGAAAACAATGCCTTTTAAATAAAGAAGCTATGTGGACGTATATACTAAACCGTTTCTCCACATGGTCTAAATGAAAGAATAGAGTATGCATCTTTCTTGGGCTGATAACCAGTAATTTAAAATTTGTCAAATAATCTTACTGTAAAAATTATTTTGATGTGAGAATGAAAACTGATAATGTTCTTGCTTAAAGAGTGTTTAACAAATGTAAAAGAGAACAAAGACCAGAGTTTTCTATCCTCTAACATGTTGATTTAAATACAATATTACTTTACAATTATACTAACCGACTATTCCATTAAGTGTAATAAGAATGAGCGATGTTTGCATAACAGTGCACATGGGTTCTGGTTTGATGCAATAGTTTTTAAATACAATGTATCACGTACATTCACTCTAGACTATAATTTGGTAATATTGAAAGAGGCTTGGCTTTAGTAACCAATGATTGAAATGGAAGTACTGAGGTAACCACGCCCTTATCACTAAAAACCAACAAAAGACTTGAGACACAGGTGATCGAGAGTCCTGATGAGGCCCCTGCTTTCGCTCAGCATTGTGGGGAGAAACACGCGTCGACTGAAACTTACAGCTAAAGCGGTTCTTAGAAGCCCGGAGGAACAAGTACACAGGCAACTATACTTTACCCACCCCAGTCGGGGTCTCTACGAGCAATGAGACACGACTATATGTGAAGGAGGATCTAAAAACCATAAGACGTCGGAGGCTGTTGTCCCGGTCTTGTTAAAGTGCCTGAAAGGAAATACCTGGTCTTCACTTACCGCAACACTCTGTAAGGCTGCATTTGTCATCGGTTCAAGCAACAACTAAATTTGGTTGTAACAACGTCTAACACCTTCTCTTGCTGGCTAAAGAGGACGTTCTTACCTCGATTTACTAGCTAGCCATACCTGATGTATTCACCGGATGGAAGCAGGATCAAGCTTACAATACCTTAAGGACTTTGAGCTCCTCAAGGCCCTGTTTGCCTATACATCCCAAGGAGGACATTACCCATCATACTAATCAGGTCGTATAATAACACACTCTTGGTGTTATCTGTTCTATAACAGTATTGTCATTACTTGTTACATAAACCTATAAGTGTTACCATAATGGAGTGTATTCCTTTTGGTTGTTGCTACTTAATACTACCGTAACTAGTTAGTATTTTAGTCCAGTAGTTGCTATCCACTACAGTGGTATATTTATTCAGCTTATTGGTTTGACAAAATGCTTCATGCCTTTTTCAGTGATGTTTCTTTTACAAAGATATGACGAGTCCACGGATTTCATCCTTGTGGGATTTATCCTCCTGCTAACAGGAAGTGGCAAAGAGCACCACAGCAGAGCTGTATATATAGCTCCTCCCTTCCCTCCCAAACCAGTCATTCTCTTTGCCTGTGTTAGTAATAGGAAGAGGTAAAGTGAGGTGTTAGTTTTAGATTCTTCAATCAAGAAGTTTTTTATTTTAAAATGGTACCGGTGAGTACTATTATATTATATACATTAGGCATAAAGAATTGATGTACTATGCCTTGTATCCACAAGATGTCACTGTTGCAATTGCAATAGCTATGTTTTGTATGGAATGGGTTAATGAATAACAGGTGAATGACCAACAGGTGAAGGTATAAAAAGCAGGAACCTGTATAATTAAAATGTACATGACTAAGAGCCTAGTGCAGGCTTTAAATGTATGTGTTATTGGGACCCAGAATGAAAGAATAAATGTCTTTTAATGAAGCTGGTGGCTGGAGTTTTTTCAAGTTTATGGATACTGAAGAGACTTGGCAAGTCTGTTGCTCCGTGCCTCACTAAAAGAAGGTACAGGTGTGCTGTTTCCACTACTTGAATTTACTGCATACTGCCTCAGGATTAACGTGCACACCAACATGGCTGAAGGTACTACCTCTAATACAATTACCAATATACAAATGGGACCCAAACATGATGAGGAGACTGCCCAACAAATTAATGCCACAGTATTGGGAAACAGACTTTTTAAACATCACTCCCTCTGAAACCACAGGGAGATTTTTGGAGAAAGAGAGTAAGAAAAAAATGGTACTTGAACTGCACGCCATAACCTTGTCAGAGTACCACAAAGTCCAGCGTATCCCCAGAGGGTTAAGAATGTCCACATGTCCAACATTATTTGCTGATAGAAAGGAATACACAGACAAATTTGAGAGTATACTCAACAAATGTTCCTTTGACATCATCACCTGTACAGTGGAGTTTGCTCAACAAGAAATAAATGCATACAAAGAGAAAATTAATTTGCAAAAAGAGCAACTTGTAAAAAGCTTACCTCTGGATGAATATAAGAAGCTGGTCATGGACGTGGAGAAATCTGTAAATGAGTATAGAAAACAACTTGAGAGCCGGAAACGTCAGAAGTTCATACTAGACGAGCAGGACTACTGCCATGGAGTGGTCTACAGGTGGCGCCAGAACACAGGATCCAACAAGAACCCCAATGGTAATATGCGAGGACAAAGAAGATTGACCAGACAGACCGCGACCCAAGGAGATGCCCACAGTGGTTCTGAATCCTCTGCCAGTTTTTTAACCGAGGATTCAGACATCGATATGGCCGGGAGGAAGCATAGGAAACAACGGAGTCGGCCTAGCGATGACGTCACAACGTCAGCGACCGCGTCGCACACGTGGGTTGCAGAGAGGCGGTTATCGTTACTGAGGGAGGACAGACCGGAGGAGACGGGAGAGCAGCCAAACACAAGTAACAGGTATGAGAAGTTGAAAAATGTGCAGGCTTACATACCGATGAATTGTGATAACATATTGGCTGACACCCGGGACCGGTTGTTGGTAAAAAATATACCAAGGGGGACTGTTGAAAGAACTGCACCTGATAATTTGACAATATTGGCTGACACCCCGGACCGGTTGCTGGTAAAAAATATGCCAAAGGGGACTGTTGAAAAAACTGTACCTGATAATTTGTTACTGGGAGAATGTTACAAATGATGGCACCGGCAATGCATATGCTGTGGATAACTCACAATGGCCTATACAGAAATCTCCCGACAGGGAAAAGAATAACAGTGTTTGTTACTTGAACAGTTACTCTCTGAACGAACAGTTGTTGGGACATGTTGCTCTTGATTCTAATATTGATATTAATCACGTTTATTCACAGAAAACTAGCTTACAGCTAGAATCTAAAGTATTGCACAATAATGTTGTTCACAATACAGATAATTTAGTACACATCTTTCTAATTATGTCCTCAGCAATGAGGAATATTTAGCATTCAATAAGGGTTTATCATATTGTTTAGATGATTCCTTTAATGATTTCACAGTTTTTCAGGATTTGCACAGATTTTTAAAAAAATTTAAATTAAAGATATATTTTTCTTTACAGAAAGACACTGGTCACACACACGCAATGGTCACACAAAAAAATATTAGATTTAATAATATTAAAGATTTTGGAGTAAACAAAAAAAGTAAATTTACATCTTCAACTACCCATAGTGTTACAACTTATATGAACCTAGTTCAGAGGGAAATTAATAATTTGCTTAAAAAAGAAACAAAAAATAAATTGGTACAAAAATAACAAAAACGACAAACTAGCAATTCAGTCACTAAAGGATAACACTGACATAATTATTAAGGAGTCGGACAAGGGCGGGGCTGTAGCTGTCCTCAATAGATCTGACTACATAGAAGAAATTGAACGCCAGTTAGCAGATAGTCCGGTATATGAGAAATTGCCTAGGGACCCTACTGGCCTGATTAACAAAGAGAGAGAGAATATATTACAACTAGCAGTTAAAAGGGACATCATTTCAGAAAAATTTAAGGATGCTTTATTTGAGAAAAATCCCATTAGACCTGTTATTTATGTGTTACCCAAAATCCATAAAGCCATGAATAAACCCCCGGGTGCCCTATTGTGGCCGGGATAGGCTCTGTATTCTCAATTATTTTTGTCTTTTTGGACAAAGTGTTACAGCCCTTAATACAAAAGACAACTTCCTATGTAAAGGACACAAATTATTTTTTGACTAAACAAAGATTTGGGACAGGTTGGTGACAAATGTATATTATTCACACTGGATGTTTCCAGCTTGTACACCTCAATTAAGCACACAAGTGGAATTGCAGCAGTTGAAAACATCTTAAAAACTGATAGAAATCCAATTTCTTTAGGAGTATAATTGCTAATAGATCTGCTGACTATAATATTGCATCAAAATTATTTTTTGTTCATGGACTCTTATTACCTTCAGAAACAGGGGACAGCGATGGGCTCCAACGTCGACCCCACATACGCCAACATATTCATGAATAGTTTTGAGGAACACCTCTTTCCAACTACATGGTGTCTCCTGGTGGAGATTTATTGATGATGTGTTTGGCGTGTGGGGGGGGCGACGTTGGAAGCCTATTATTATTTATAGAAGAACTGAACTGCTCTGTAAAGGGACTAAAATTTAGTTTGAACATGAGTGAAGTAGGTATAGAGTACTTGGACACTTATGTTTATAAAGAAAAAGGTTTTTTGGAAACTGACCTATATATAAAAAAACTGACAGGAGTAATTTGCTGCAATATGGCAGCTGCCATCCAGAGAGTGTGTTTAAGGCAATACCTAAGAGCCAGTTCACTAGAGTAAAGATTGTCTCAGATGGTAATAAATGCAAGCAAGCTGATCAATTCATTGCAAGGAAATATCCAAGAAAATTAATAGCAGAACAATTAGCAATTGTAGAAGATGGCTCTAAACAAGGCCAAAAGCAAACGGGTAAAAAGGGTGAGAATAATATGATATTTGTTACCCAACATAATAGATTTAGTCAAAGGATTGCTGGTGTTTTAAAGAAACACTGGCATATAATAAGGGAATGCAATCCACAAGTTGAAGAATTTAAGAGAGCCTATGGTGGTATATAAGAGAAATAGAAGTATTAAGGATTTGATTGTACATACTGACATAGGTTCTGGAAAGAGAAATGTTCAATTAACAATAGGTAGCAGCATTAATGGATGTTATCCATGTTTGAACTGCAGTCACTGCAGCTCCATGATAAAAGGGAAAAACTTTTATCATCCAACCAGTGGAAGAAAGTTTGTAATAAATAAATACTTTACATACAGAACAACTTTTGCTATTTACATGATCAAGTGTCCATGTGGACTTATCTATATTGGCGAGACCTGCAGAGAGGTAAGGGAGAGGATAACAGAACATAAATCTAACATAAGAGGTAAGAACAAAGAGGCTCCAGTGTCCTCTCACTTCCTCTCTGCAAGTCACAATATTAGTCAGCTTAGATTTCTAGTCATAGACCAGGTAATGAAACCTAGGAGGGGGGGGGGGGTGATAGAGAACATCTCCTAAAAATTAGGGAGATGTTCTGGATTCATAAACTAGACTGTCTAACCCCCAAGGGTCTGAATAAAGACTTTGACTGGAGTCTATTTTATTGATCTGTATTAACTGATTTTTACATCACATATGGATAAGTTAGAAAAATGTATTGTTTTTACATATATATACCAAGAATTTTGGATAACAAGTTGTCTGCTATGTATAGGTAAAGAAAGAAGAAAAAAGGTTTCTCTTTAAATCAAATTTTCCTTAACAACATACATTCCTCTTAATGATAAATTCTTTAATGATGAAAATGTACTCAGCACATTAACTCCCAATTGCTGTGGCATTGAAGATGTTTGGATTTTATGCTCCTCTTTTTAGATTGTATATAGGTTTTTATGTTTTATTTTTAATACTATACAGATGTTGTTCACCCATTCCATTTGAGAAACATTAAAAGACATTAGGCATAAAGAATTGATGTACTATGCCTTGTATCCACAAGATGTCACTGTTGCAATTGCAATAGCTATGTTTTGTATGGAATGGGTTAATGAATAACAGGTGAATGACCAACAGGTGAAGGTATAAAAGGCAGGAACCTGTATAATTAAAATGTACATGACTAAGAGCCTAGTGCAGGCTTGAAACGTATGTGTTATTGGGACCCAGAATGAAAGAATAAAGGTCTTTTAATGAAGCTGGTGGCTGGAGTTTTTTGAAGTTTATGAGTACTATTATCCTCAGGGAGAAATGGAATGAAGAAATTTTTCTGCCCTGAGGTTGATGATCTTAGCAGTTGTAACTAAGATCCATTTTGGTTCCCACAGAACTTGTGAAGGTAGTGCAAGAGAAATCTTCAGTGTGGAGAACGGTGTCATGCTACAAGCAGCATTGAGGTAGGTTCAGTCTTTTATTTCTGAGGAGACTTGTTATATCAGAACTGGCTGACATTTTTCCATGCAAGGGAAGGGGTAAGCAGTAGACCGGTATCACTGAGGGTGTTACTGAAATTCCTGTGTTTTATACATATTGCTATTACGGTTTGCATATCTGTATTGGGGCTTGACACTGGGAGAGGCAGCTTGACATGTATATATTTAATATTTAAGGTCAGTAGGGCTGCAGTTATTTGTTAGAGGATTATATGTATGGCTTTTCTTTTTCAAACCGCTTCCCATGCGGTTAGGCAGACTGTTGAGGCGACGTCCATGATGGACGGGGCCTATTTCGCGCGCTCAGACGCGCAGTTTTCTCTCACTAAGAAGGCAGCAGGCATTAGCTCCGGTGGGGCCTAAAGTTGTTTTCCAGTCACCGGATCGTTGTCGAGTCAATTTTCAGTACCCTGAGGGCAGGTAGGAGCCACAGCAGAGCTGTGGCGAGGTGCAGGGGTCATTTTCATTGTTAAAATATATTTTTTTTTAATTAAAATGTCTCTTAGAGGGTAATTTCACCTTTACTTATAGGGTGCAATAATTTTTGGTCAAATTGAATTGTTATATATAATCGTTTAGCGTTTTTAAACGTTTTTAGTGCAGTTTGGGAAAAATTGTTGCGTTTTTATTTTTTAAAGGCGCAGTACACTTTTTTCTAAAAGTTTTTTGAATCAATAAATGAGGTGATTTACGACTATTGTGGCTATTGCTAGTCTGTTTAACATGTCTGAACTTGAGGAAACTCCTTGTTCTATGTGTTTAGAAGTCCTTGTGGAACCCCCTCTTACTTTGTGTACATCTTGTACTGAAAGGGCCTTACATTGTAAAAAGCATATTTTATGTAAAGAAAGTGTGCTTAAGGATGATTCTCAGTCTGAAGAGAATCAGGATATGCCATCTAATTCTCTCCCCAAGTGTCACAACCATTAACGCCCACACAAGTTCCTCAAATGCGTCTAATTCTTTTACTTTGCAGGATATGGCTGCAGTTTTGTCAACTACCCTTACAGAGGTATTATCTAAGTTACCAGTGTTACAGGGTAAATGCAGTAGGATAGGAATTAATGTGAATACTGAGTCCTCTGGTGCTTTGTTGGCTATTTCAGGTCAGGGAATTTTTGTCTGAGGAATAACTTTCGGACCCAGGAAGAATGTTACCTCAGGCAGATTTGAACGTCATGTCCTTTAAATTTAAGCTAGAACACCTCCGCCTGTTACTTTGGGAGGTCTTAGCGACTCTGGATGACTGTGACCCTCATATGGTACCACCAGAGAAATTGTGTAAAATGGAGAAATATCTAGAAGTACCCGCTTACACTGATGTTTTTCCGGTTCCTAAAAGAATTTCGGAGATTATAAAGAAGGAATGGGACAGACCGGGTATACTGTTCTCTCCTAATTTCAAGAAAATGTATCCCATATCAGACACCATTCGGGACTCTTGGCAGACTGTCCCTAAGGTGGAAGGAGCTATATCTACCCTGGCTAAGCGTACAACTATTCCTATTGAGGACAGTTGTGTTTTCAAAGACCCTATGGATAAGAAGTTAGAGGGTCTTCTAAAGAAATGATTTATTCATCAGGGTTTCCTTTTACAACCAATAACTTGCATTGTTCCAGTTACTACAGCAGCAGCTTTTTGGTTTGATGCTCTAGAAGAGTCTCTGAAGGTTGAGACCCCTTTAGAGGATATTTTAGATAGAATTAGGGCTCTCAAGCTAGCTAATTCTTTTATTACAGATGCCGCCTTTCAAATTGCTAAATTGGCGGCGAAAAATGCAGGATTTGCCATTTTAGCGCGTAGAGCGTTATGGTTAAAATCGTGGTCTGCTGATGTGTCATCTAAATCAAAGCTCTTAGCTATTCCTTTCAAGGGTAAGACCCTATTCGGGCCTGAGTTGAAGGAAATCATTTCTGACATTACTGGAGGTAAAGGTCATGCTCTACCTCAGGATAAGTCTGTTAAGATGAGGGGTAAACAAAATAATTTTCGTTCTTTTCGGAATTTTAAAGGAATACCCTCTTCTTCCTCTTCCTCCACAAAGCAGGAAGGGAATTTTGCTCAGGCCAAGTCCGTCTGGAGACCCAACCAGGCTTGGAACAAGGGTAAGCAACCCAAGAATCCCGCTGCTGCTACAAAGACAGCATGAAGGGATGACTCCCAATATGGGACCGGATCTAGTAGGGGGGCAGACTTTCTTTCTTTACCCATGCTTGGGTAAGAGATGGTCAGGACCCCTGGGCACTGGAAATTGTGACCCACAGGTATCAACTGGAATTCAAAGAATTTCTCCCAAGGGGAGATTTCTTCTTTCCAGATTGTCGACTAGATAAAGAGAGGCATTGTTACGTTGTGTAAAAGACCTCTCTACTATGGGAGTAATTCGTCCCGTTCCAAGACTGGAACAGGGGCAGGGGTTTTACTCAAATTTCTTTGTGGTTCCGAAAAAAGAGGGAACTTTCAGAACCATTTTAGATCTCAAGAGTCTAAACAAGTTTCTCAGAGTCCCATCGTTCAAGATGGAGGCTATCTGAACAATTTTACCAATGATCCAGGAGGGTCAATATATGAGTACCGTGGACTTGAAGGATGCATACCTTCATATTCCTATTCACAAGGATCATCATCATTAATACCTAAGGTTTGCCTTCCTGGACAAACATTTTCAGTTCGTGGCTCTTCACTTCGGGTTGGCCACAGCACTCAGGATCTTCACAAAGGTTCTAGGGTCCCTTTTGGCGGTTCTCGGGCCGAGGGGTTTAGCAGTGGCGCCTTATCTGGACGATATCTTGATTCAGGTGTCGACTTATCATCTTACAAAGTCTCATACGGGGCACAGTGTTGTCCTTTCTGAGAACTCACGGTTGGAAGGTCAATCTAGAAAAGAGTTCACTGATTCCACAGACAAAGGTTTCCTTCTTAGGGACTCTGATAGATTCAATAGCAATGAAAAATTTTCTGACGGAGGTCAGAAAGTCAAAAATTCTAAATACTTGTCGAGCCCTTCAGTCCAATCCTCGGCCATCAGTGGCTCAGTGTATGGAGGTAATTGGATTGGTGGTGGCGGCAATGGACATCATTCCGTTTGCTCGGTTCATCTCAGACCACTGCAACTGTGCATGCTTGGACAGTGGAATGGGGACTATACAAATTTATCTCCTCCAATAAATCTGGATCAAGAGACAAGAAGCTCTCTTCTTTGGTAGTTGTCGCCGGATCATCTGTCCCAGGGGACATGTTTCCGCAGACCCTCGTGCGTGATAGTGACAACGGACGCCAGTCTACTAGGCTGGGGTGCCGTCTGGAATTCCCTGAAGGCTCAGGGTGTATGGACTCAGTTGGAGTCTCTACTTCCAATCAATATTCTGGAATTGAGAGCAATATTCAATGAGCTTCAGGCGTGGCCCCAGTTAGCTTCGGCCTAATTCATCAGATTCCAGTCGTACATCATCACGACTGTGGCTTACATCAATCATCAGGGAGGAACGAGGAGTTTCTTAGCGATGACAGAAGTATCCAAGATAATTCAATGGGCAGAGACCCACTCTTGTTATCTGTCAGCAATCTATATCCCAGGAGTGGACAACTGGGAAGCGGACTATTTAAGACGACAGGCTTTTCATCCGGGGGAGTGGGAACTCCATCCGGAGGTATTTGCCTCACTGATTCTCCGATGGGGCAAACCTGAATTGGATCTGATGGCATCTCGACAGAATGCCAAGCTCCCAAGATACGGATCCAGTTCGAGGGATCTTCAGGCCAAACTAGTAGATGCCTTGGTCGTTCAACCTGGCTTATGTGTTTCCACCGTTTCCTCTCCTTCCCCGGGTGATTGCTCGGATCAAACAGGAGAGAGCTTCAGTACTTCTAATCTCGCCTGCGTGGCCACGCAGGACTTGGTATGCAGATCTAGTGGACATGTCCTCTCTGCCTCCGTGGAAACTCCCAGTGAGACAGGAGCTTCTCATTCAAGGTCCTTTCCAACATCAAAATCTAATTTCTCTGCAGCTGACTGCTTGTAGATTGAACACTTGATTTTATCTAAGCGGAGATTCTCTGATGCGGTCATTGATATGTTGATTCAGGCTCGTAAGCATGTCACTAGAAAGATCTTACGATATGGCGTAAATATCTTTTTTGGTGTGAATCCAAAGGCTACTCATGGAGTAAGGTTAGGATTCCCAGAATTCTGTCTTTTCTCCAAGAAGGATTGGAGAAAGGGTTATCAGCGAGTTCCTTAAAGGGACACATTTCTGCTTTGTCAATTTTGCTACACAAACGTTTGGCAGATGTTCCAGACGTTCAGTCTTTTTGTCAGGCTATAACCAGAATTAAGCCTGTGTTTAGACCAATTGCTCCACCCTGGAGTTTGAATTTAGTTCTTAGTGTTCTTCAAGGGGTTCCTTTTGAACCCATGCATTCCATAGATATTAAGTTGTTATCTTGGAAAGTTTTGTTTTTGGTTGCTATTTCTTCTGCTCGTAGAGTTTCTGAACTTTCAGCACTATAATGTGACTCGCCTTATCTTATCTTTCATTCTGATAAGGTGGTTTTACATACCAAACCTGGGTTCCTTCCTAAGGTTGTT
Source organism: Bombina bombina (assembly GCF_027579735.1). Classification (NCBI taxonomy): domain Eukaryota; kingdom Metazoa; phylum Chordata; class Amphibia; order Anura; family Bombinatoridae; genus Bombina; species Bombina bombina. The sequence goes on from NC_069501.1 coordinate 943,234,813, forward strand.
TCAAATAAGAATATTAATTAGGAAATTGTTGTTCCTTCCTTATGTCCTAATCCTCCTTCTAGGAAGGAGTGTCTGTTACATAACCTGGACGTGGTCTGTGTCTTGAAGTTTTACTTGCAGGCGACTAAGGATTTCCGTCAATCATCTTCATTATTCATTGTTTTTTCTGGAAAGCGTAGGGGTCAGAAAGCTACGGCTACCTCTTTATTTTTGGCTGAAGAGTTTCATCCGCCTGGCATATGAGACTGCTGGACAGCAGCCTCCTGAAAGAATTACGGCTCATTCTACTAGGGCTGTGGCTTCCTCATCGGCATTTAAAAACAATGCTTCTGTAGAACAGATTTGCAAGGCTGTGACTTGGTTGTCTCTTCATACTTTTTCCAAATTTTCCAAATTTGGTACTTTTGCTTCGTCTGAGACAGTTTTTGGGAGAAATGTTCTTCAAGCAGTGGTGCCTTCCGTTTAGCTTCCTGTCTTGTCCCTCCCTTTCATCCGTGTCCTATAGCTTTGGTATTGGTATCCTACAAGTAAGGATGAAATCCGTGGACTCGTCATATCTTTGTAAAAGAAAAGGAAATTTATGCTTACCTGATAAATTTATTTATTTTACGATATGACGAGTCCACGGCCCACCCTGTCATTTTTAAGACTGGTATATTTTTTTTATTAAACTTTAGTCACCTCTGCACCTTTGGCTTTTCCTTTCTCTTCCTAACTTCGGTCGAATGACTGGATTGGGAGGGAAGGGAGGAGCTATATATACAGCTCTGCTGTGGTGCTCTTTGCCACTTCCTGTTAGCAGGAGGATAAATCCCACAAGTAAGTATGAAATCCGTGGACTCGTCATATCGTAAAAGAAATAAATTTATCAGGTAAGCATAAATTTCCTTTTTTATCTGTAAATAAAACTGTTGCATTTTCCTGAGCCTGTGTGCATTTGTTTGGTGGTCATTAAAAAATCTCCCAGTCATATATCTACATTTTATATTTAATAAAGGGAAACCCCTTTTCTTTTTTGACACGATGAGTCCACAGATCATCTTAATTACTAATGGGATATTCACCTCCTGGTCAGCAGGAGGAAGCAAAGAGCACCACAGCAGAGCTGATAAATAGCTCCTCCCTTCACTCCCTCTCCAGTCATTCTCTTTGCCTACATTAGTGATAGGAAGAGGTAAAGTTAGGTGTTAGAAAAGATTCTTCAATCAAGTGTTTATTATTTTTAAAGAAGTGCCAGAGAGTGCTGCTTTGTTCTAGGGTGTAGCCGTAGTCCATATCAGTCTCTTCAGTAGAGCTTTTGGTGGCTTTAGAGCAATGGGAACTTGTGGGACATAATTCTCACTTCGCCTCCCATACACTTATGCTGCCCTGTTTGTGAAAGTCTGAGGGGAAAATAGACTTAGTACTTTTTGTTTCCACAGGCCAATGTGAGGGAGAGGACCTCGCAAGCCGGGTGCGCTGCTCTACTGCCTGGCAGACTTTTAAGGTAAGTGCGAACTTTTATTTTCTGGGGTTTGTACACAGAAAAGTTTGGCACTTTAACTTATACAAAAAGATTGGACAAGATGACATTCTCCCTAGGTGAGGATAAGTCATAGGGCAGTGACTGCAGGCACTGGGGACGTGGAGAAGTGGCTCTTATCTTTATGCTTGTGACAGGATAGCAACGGCTTTATCTGTAATTCAGCAGCCGACCGGGAGGTTTGTTTTTGCTGAGCAGCTAGTCTTATCTCTATACTGGGCAATTTCCTACTCCCAACGGCTTTTTTTGCATTGCTAGCCGACCGGGAGGTTTGTCTTTGTTGCGCAGCTAGTCTTATCAGCAATTTCCTACTCCCAACGGCATATGTTGTATTGCTAGCCGACCGGGAGGTTTGTTTTTGCTAGGCAGTTAGTCTTATGTATGCTGGGCAATTTCCTACTCCCAACGGCTTATGTTGCATCGCTAGCTGACCGGGAGGTTTATCTTTATTGTGCTACTAGCCTTGGTATGGTTTTGACAAAGAAGGATAGTTGTTTACTCTTTGTTCCTAACAGCTCATTTGGCATTAGCTAGCCGACCGGGAGGTTGCAATATTAAAGTTGTCATGCTGGTTTTTTTCTCCCGACGGCTCTGTCTGAAACAGATTTTTAGCCACGCGGGAGATTTACCTTGTTACGACCACGATGGGCGGAGCTTATACTATGTGTCATGTTTGTGTGTTTTTCCCTAAACCCGCTGTAACGGAGAGGGATGGTGGGTCTCCTCTGCTGCGTTTTGTCATGCAGCAGAGAGGCTTCACATTCTGTGTTTAAAGAGTATTTTTAAACGGTTGTCTACTATTTGTATTCTCTCATCCGTTGGCAGACATATGCCCTAGCAATTAAAGTCACAGTAGCATACAATTTTTAAAGCAGTCTGGGGTTCCTTTACAATTATGAGATTACAGTTGGTAGAGGTCCCATTACAGGTTAATAGAGTAACTTTTATTATTTTAAGTTACAGTAATTCTGGTGAGGATGTTCAAATTTTATTTGATAAAGATGTTAATATAAGGTGTTCATATACTTTATGCTTAAAAAGAGGTTTATCTCTGAACTGTAAAATCCTCTTAAGAGCTAACATTGTTTTGAATGCATTCTGACAATGTTCAATATATTCTGCAGCCTTCTCCTTAAGTGTCCCAAATAACTTAGCGTCCATTCAACCAGTGCCCTGCGCTTCCTCCACGACTCCCACTGTAGTTACCTTGCAAGACATCGCTTCCCTCTCGTACTTTCTGTGAGTCGCGAGGCGGTCCAGAAGGCGTTGCCGGCTTTTCCCATGCTGCAGGGAGAGCGCAAGAGGAAATCTAAACATTCAGTGAGTGGCGTTTATGTCACGTTGTTGCTATCTCAGAGATCCTCTCCCAGAAGCCTGAGGATACTTAGATAGTACCTGAGTATAAGTCCTCAAATTCTGATGGTATAATTCCTCCTGCCAAAACTGAAGCAGTATTTTTCAGGTTTAAGCTAGTCCGTCTCCATCTATTATTTAAGAAGGTTTTAGCTACTCTGGAACAACATCATGGTCGTCGTTATTCTGAGATCATTATTAAAGAGACGAGTATCTCCATTTTCTCCATTCCTATACTGAAGGGGTTTTCCTTAGTGGACTCCTCAAGGAGTCTGGGCAGACGTTACACAAGGTGGAATAATTTCCATGCTAGCCAGGAGACCTATTCCCGTAGAGGATAGTTGTTCCTTTAAGGAACCCATGGATATACGGGGGTTGCTCAGGATGGCAACATAGGTTGATATAGCTTCCTTATGCGGCAGCATATGGGTTCATACGTTGTCTAATTCAATTCGGACCAGGCATTCCTCTCGAGGAATTCCAGAATAATAATTTCTTTCTAATAGTTAGTGCCCGTCAAGTATTTAGTGGGAAGCTAAGCTTTCAAGCGTATCATATCGGCTCGAAAATGTTAATGGTTAAGATCTTGGTTTGAGGATGCTTCATCTAAGACTAGTCTTTGGCAATTCCTTTTTTTATGGGCCATGGTTGACGGAGAGAGTTTGTTTCTGGAGGTGAGGGTCATCCCTCCCTCTAAGATTTATTTTTCATTTCCTTCAGAAATTCAGGGGAATTTTTCTGTTCTTCCTATGAGCAGGAGGGTAGTTCAGGTCTCAAGATTATCTGTAGACCAGTCAAAAAGAAAGGAGTTCTTGCACTGTGTAAGAGACCTCTTCAACATGGGACTTCAGTCCACTCTTCTGTGATAGTTCCTATTCTGATATGGGAACAGGGTCTGGGATTTTATTCCTATCTGTTCGTGGTTCCCACAAAAAGTGGTAACCTTCATTTCAAATTTAAGATTTCAAATTCCTCAGAGTACCGTCCTCCTAAATGGAAACTATTCATTCCATTTTTTTTCCTTGATCCAAGAGGGTCAATTTAGGACAACAGTGGATTTAAAGGACTCGTTTCTGTATGTTCCCATTCACGGGGATCATCACAAGTTCCTAAGGTTGGCACTTCTGGATAATCACTACCAGTTTGTGATTTTTTTCCTCCGGTCTTGCCACAGCTCCCAGAATTTTCACAAGGGTTCTGGGACCGCTGTTGGCGGTGTTTCGATTACGGGGATTACAGTGGCACCCTGTTTGGAAGACATCCTAGTCCAGGCACAATCATTTAAACAAGCAAGATGTCACACGGACATGGTGTTATCCTCCCTGCAATCTCATGGGTGGAAGGTAAATCTGATTAGGAGTTCCTTAGTCCCTGATACAAGGATACCTTTCTTGGGATTTATATTAGATTCCCTATCTATGAGGATTTCTTTTACAAAGATATGACGAGTCCACGGATTTCATCCTTACTTGTGGGATATTAACCTCCTGCTATCAGGAAGTGGCAAAGAGCACCACAGCAGAGCTGTATATATAGCCCCTCCCCCTTCACCCTCAGTCATTCTCTTTGTCTGTGTTATACTAGGAAGACATGGTAAAGTGAGGTGTTAGTTTAGTTTCTTCAATCAAGAAGTTTTTTATTTTAAATGGTACCGGTGCATACTATTTTCCTCAGGGGGATATGGAAGAAGATTTCTGCCCTGAGGTTTGATGATCTTAGCATTTGTAACTAAGATCCACGCTGGTTCCCACAAGACTTCTGAAGGTAACCATGAGACATCTTCAGTGTGGAGACTGGTTTCATGCTACAAGCAGCATTAAGGTATGTGCAGCCTTTTTTCTGAGGAGACTTGGTGTATCAGAACTGGCTGGCATTATTTCCCTGTAGGGAAATGGGGTAAGCAGTAAAACCTATTTTAATAAGAGGGGTGTTACTGGAGTCCCTATTTTATATTTATCATTAGTTGATATTTGGGCTTTGTGACATGGGAGACCATATAAAAAACGATGTTTTATGTTTTTTTATTTTTGGCACTTAAAACTTATTGGTTTTATGCTTGAGGGTTATATTGTGTATTTTTACTTTAGTGCAAAACTGCATTTCCATGTGGTGGTGTTTGGGCCTACTCCAACTTTTGACCTTAAGGGGCGGAGCCTATTTTGGCGCAATTTCTTTATGCTTAGCAGCAGCAAACAGTAACTCGGTAGCTCCTGGACTGTGTAGCTGGTCTGAAGGGTTGGAAACTTGATTCAAAGTACCCTGGGGGCAGTTAGGCGCCACAGCAGAGCTGTGGCGAGGTGCAGAGTGTATTTTTATCTATCTTTTGACTACATGTTGATATAAGTACTTCTAAAGCCTTATTTTCTGCCCTTGCTTCTGGGTGCAGTAATTTTTGGATTAACCAACGATATTAAGTTACATTTGGGAATAATTTAATGTTTTTTGTGCATTTTGGAAAAATTGTTCACTTTTTCTTTTCTTAAAGGCACAGTACACGTTTTTTATGTTTATTTTATGCTATAAATAAGTGTTTAAACGACTTTTGTGGTATTACTAGTCTGTTAAACATGTCTGACATTGAGGTTTCTCATTGTTCTATGTGTTTAGAAGCTATTGTGCAACCCCCTCTAGCATTGTGTAACTTTTGTACTGAAAGGGCTTTACAATGTAAAAAGCATATTTTAAATAAAGTAAGTGTGCCTAGGGATGATTCTCAGTCTGAAGAGAATCAGGATATGCCATCCAATTCTCCCCAAGTGTCACAACCTTTTATGCCCACACAAGCGACGCCTAGTACTTCTAGTGCGTCTAATTCCTTTACTCTGCAGGAGATGGCTGCAGTTATATCAACTACCCTTACAGAGGTATTGTCTAAATTACCAGTGTTGCAGGGTAAATGCAGTAGGTCAAGTATTAATGTAAATACTGAATCCTCTGATGCTTTATTGGCTATTTCCGATGTTCCCTCACAGTGCTCTGAGTTGGGGATCAGGGAATTACTGTCTGAGGGTGAAATTTCTGATTCAGGGAATGTTTTGCCTCAGACAGATTCGGATGCTATGTCATTTAAATTTAAGCTTGAACACCTCTGCCTGTTGCTTAGGGAGGTTTTAGCGACTCTGGATGATTGTGATCCTATTGTGATTCCTCCAGAGAAATTGTGTAAAATGGATAAATATTTGGAAGTTCCTACTTACACTGATGTTTTTCCAGTTCCTAAGAGAATTTCGGAAATTATTAGTAAAGAATGGGATAGACCAGGTATACCATTTCTCTTGTAAGGTGTATCCAGTCCACGGATCATCCATTACTTGTGGGATATTCTCCTTCCCAACAGGAAGTTGCAAGAGGATCACCCACAGCAGAGCTGCTATATAGCTCCTCCCCTAACTGCCATATCCAGTCATTCTTTTGCAAACTCTCAACATAGCTGGAGGTAGTAAGAGGAAAGTGGTGTAATATAGTTAGTTTTTTCTTCAATCAAAAGTTTATTGTTTTTAAATGGTACCGGAGTTGTACTATTTTATCTCAGGCAGCATTTAGAAGAAGAATCTGCCTGCGTTTTTCTATGATCTTAGCAGAAGTAACTAAGATCCACTGCTGTTCTCACATATGTCTGAGGAGTGAGGTAACTTCAGAGGGAGAATGGCGTGCAGGTTATCTTGCAATAAGGTATGTGCAGTTTGTTTTTCTAGGGATGGAATTTGCTAGAAAAAAGCTGCTGATACCGGATTAATGTAAGTTAAGCCTAAATACAGTGATTTAATAGCGACTAGTATCAGGCTTGCTATCAGAGGTATATACTCTGATTAATGTGCAATATAAAACATTTGCTGGCATGTTTAATCGTTTTTATATATGCTTTGGTGATAAAACTTTTTGGGACCTAGTTTTTTCCACATGGCTGGCTTCATTTTTGCCTAGAAACAGTTTTCTAAGGCTTTCCACTGTTGTAATATGAGTGGGAGGGGCCTATTTTAGCGCTTTTTTGCGCAGTTAAAATTACAGACAGAGACATTCAGCTTCCCTCAGCAGTCCCCTGCATGCTTTAGGACATCTCTGAAGGGCTCAAAAGGCTTCAAAAGTCATATATTGAGGAAGGTAAAGCCTTTTGTGACTGTTTAAAAAACGTTTTTTTTTAATTTGTTAATCCGTTTTTTGTATTAAGGGGTTAATCATCCATTTGCAAGTGGGTGCAATGCTCTGCTAACTTGTTACATACACTGTACAAATTTCGTTAGTTTAACTGCCTTTTTTCACTGTTATTTCAAATTTTAGCAAAATTTGTTTCCCTTAAAGGCACAGTAACGTTTTTTATATTGCTTGTTTAACTTGATGTAAAGTGTTTTCCAAGCTTGCTAGTCTCATTGCTAGTCTGTATAAACATGTCTGACATAGAGGAAACTCCTTGTTCATTATGTTTAAAAGCCATGGTGGAACCCCATATGAGAATGTGTACTAAATGTATTGATTTCACTTTAAACAATAAAGATCAGCTTTTATCTTTAAAAAATTTATCACCAGAGGATTCTGGCGAGGGGGAAGTTATGCCGACTAACTCTCCCCACGTGTAAGACCCTTTGACTCCCGCTCAAGGGACTCACGCTAAAATGGCGCCAAGTACATCAAAGACGCCCATAGCGATTACTTTGCAGGACATGGCGGCAATCATGGATAATACCCTGTCAGCGGTATTAGCCAGACTGCCTGAATTCAGAGGAAAGCGCGATAGCTCTGCAGTTAGACGTAGTACAGAGCGCGCAGATGCCTTAAGGCCCATGTCTGATACTGCGTCACAATATGCAGAAGCTGAGGAAGGAGAGCTTCAGTCTGTGGGTGACATTTCTGATTCGGGGAAACCTGATTCAGATATTTCTACTTTTAAATTTAAGCTTGAGAACCTCCGTGTATTGCTTGGGTAGGTGTTAGCTGCTCTGAATGACTGTGACACAATTGCAGTACCAGAGAAATTGTGTAGACTGGATAAATACTATGCAGTACCAGAGAAATTGTGTAGACTGGATAAATACTATGCAGTGCCGTTGTGTACTGATGTTTTTCCAATACCTAAAAGGTTTACAGAAATCATTAATAAGGAGTCGGATAGACCCGGTGTGCCGTTCCCCCCCCCCCCCCCCCCCCTCCTATTTTTAGAAAAAAAATTCCAATAGACGCCACCACACGGGACTTATGGCAGACGGTCCCTAAGGTGGAGGGAGCAGTTTCTACTTTAGCAAAGCGTACCACTATCCCTGTCGAGGACAGTTGTGCTTTTTCAGATCCAATGGATAAAAAATTAGAAGGTTACCTTAAGAAAATGTTTATTCAACAAGGTTTTATCCTGCAGCCCCTTGCATGCATTGCGCCTGTCACTGCTGCTGCGAAGTTCTGGTTTGAGTCTCTGGAAGAGGCCTTTCAGACAGCTACTCCATTGACTGAAATACTTGACAAGCTTAGAACACTTAAGCTAGCTAATTCTTTTGTTTCTGACGCCATTGTTCATTTGACTAAACTAACGGCTAAGAATTCTGGATTCGCCATCCAGGCGCGTAGGGCGCTATGGCTTAAATCTTGGTCAGCTGATGTGACTTCAAAGTCTAAATTGCTTAACATTCCCTTCAAGGGGCAGACCCTATTCGGGCCTCGTTTGAAGGAAATTATTGCTGACATTACTGGAGGTAAGGGTCATACCCTTCCTCAAGACAGGGCCAAATCAAAGGCCAAACAGTCTAATTTTCGTGTCTTTCGAAACTTCAAGGCAGGTGCAGCATCAACTTCCTCTGCTACAAGACAAGAGGGAATTTTTGCTCAATCCAAGCCGTTCTGGAAACCTAACCAGTCCTGGAACAATGGCAAGCAGGCCAGAAAGCCTGCTGCTGCCTCTAAGACAGCATGAAGGGAACGGCCCCCTATCCGCTAACGGATCTAGTAGGGGGCAGACTTTCTCTCTTCGCCCAGGCGTGGGCAAGAGATGTTCAGGATCCCTGGGCGTTGGAGATCATATCTCAGGGATATCTTCTGGACTTCAAAGCTTCCCCTCCTCAAGGGAGATTTCACCTTTCGAGATTATCTGTAAACCAGATAAAGAAAGAGGCATTCTTACGCTGTGTGCAAGACCTCCTAGTTATGGGAGTGATCTGTCCAGTTCCACGGTCGGAACAGGGACAGGGTTTTTATTCAAATCTGTTTGTGGTTCCCAAAAAAGAGGGAACCTTCAGACCCATTTTGGATCTAAAGATCTTAAACAAATTCCTCAGAGTTCCATCGTTCAAAAGGGAAACTATTCGGACCATCCTACCTATGATCCAGGAGGGTCAGTACATGACCACAGTGGATTTGAAGGATGCTTACCTTCACATACCGATTCACAAAGATCATCATCGGTTCCTAAGGTTTGCCTTTCTGGACAGGCATTACCAATTTGTGGCTCTTCCCTTTGGGTTAGCTACAGCTCCAAGAATCATTACAAAGGTTCTGGGATCGCTTCTGGCGGTCCTAAGACCGCGAGGTATATCAGTGGCCCCTTATCTGGACGACATCCTGATACAGGCGTCAAGCTTTCAGATTGCCAAGTCACATACGGACATAGTTCTGGCATTTCTCAGGTCACATGGGTGGAAGGTGAACGAGGAAAAGAGTTCTCTATCCCCACTCACAAGAGTCTCCTTCCTAGGGACTCTGATAGATTCTGTAAAAATGAAGATTTACCTGACAGAATCCAGGTTATCAAAGTTTCTAAAATCTTGCCGTGTTCTACATTCTATTCCGCGCCCTTCGGTGGCTCAGTGTATGGAAGTAATCGGCTCGATGGTAGCGGCAATGGACATAGTGCCATTTGCGCGTCTACATCTCAGACCGCTGCAACTATGCATGCTCAGTCAGTGGAATGGGGATTACACAGATTTGTCCCCTCTGCTAAATCTGGATAAAGAGACCAGAGATTCTCTTCTCTGGTGGCTATCTCGGGTCCATCTGTCCAAAGGTATGACCTTTCGCAGGCCAGATTGGACAATTGTAACAACAGATGCCAGCCTTCTAGGTTGGGGTGCAGTCTGGAATTCCCTGAAGGCTCAGGGATCGTGGACTCAGGAGGAGAAACTCCTCCCAATAAATATTCTGGAGTTAAGAGCAATATTCAATGCTCTTCTAGCTTGGCCTCAGTTAGCAACCCTGAGGTTCATCAGATTTCAGTCGGACAACATCACGACTGTGGCTTACATCAACCATCAAGGGGGAACCAGGAGTTCCCTAGTGATGTTAGAAGTCTCCAAGATAATTCGCTGGGCAGAGACTCACTCTTTCCACCTATCAGCAATCCATATCCCAGGTGTAGAGAACTGGGAGGCGGATTTTCTAAGTCGTCAGAATTTTCATCCGGGGGAGTGGGAACTCCATCCGGAGGTGTTTGCTCAATTGGTTCATCGTTGGGGCAAACCAGAGCTGGATCTCATGGCATCTCGCCAGAACGCCAAGCTTCCTTGTTACGGATCCAGGTCCATGGACCCAGAAGCGGCACTGATAGATGCTCTAGCAGCGCCTTGGTTCTTCAACCTGGCTTATGTGTTTCCACCGTTTCCTCTGCTCCCTCGACTGATTGCCAAAATCAAACAGGAGAGAGCATCAGTGATCTTGATAGCGCCTGCGTGGCCACGCAGGACCTGGTATGCAGACCTAGTGGACATGTCATTCTTTCCACCATGGACCCTGCCTCTGAGACAAGACCTTCTACTACAAGGTCCTTTCAATAATCCAAATCTTTCTCTGAGACTGACTGCATGGAGATTGAACGCTTGATTTTATCAAAGCGTGGCTTCTCCGAGTCAGTCATTGATACCCTTATACAGGCACGAAAGCCTGTTACCAGGAAAATCTACCATAAGATATGGCGTAAATACCTTTATTGGTGTGAATCCAAGAATTACTCATGGAGTAAGGTTAGGATTCCTAGGATATTGCCCTTTCTCCAAGAGAGTTTGGAAAAAGGATTATCAGCTAGTTCTTTAAAGGGACAGATTTCTGCTCTGTCCTTTTGCACAAGCGTCTGGCAGAAGTTCCAGACGTTCAAGCTTTTTGTCAGGCTTTGGTTAGAATTAAGCCTGTGTTTAAACCTGTTGCTCCCCCATGGAGCTTAAACTTGGTTCTTAAAGTTCTTCAAGGGGTTCCGTTTGAACCCCTTCATTCCATTGATATCAAACTTTTATCTTGGAAAGTTCTGTTTTTGATGGCTATTTCCTCGGCTCGGAGAGTCTAGGAGTTATCTGCCTTACAATGTGATTCTCCTTATCTGATTTTCCATTCAGATAAAGTAGTTCTGCGTACAAAACCTGGGTTTTTACCTAAGGTAGTTTCTAACAAGAATATCAATCAAGAGATTGTTGTTCCATCATTGTGTCCTAATCCTTCTTCAAAGAAGGAACACCTTTTACATAATCTGGACGTGGTCCGTGCTTTAAAGTTTTACTTACAAGCTACTAAAGATTTTCGCCAAACATCTACACTGTTTGTTGTTTACTCTGGACAGAGGAGAGGTCAAAAAGCTTCGGCAACCTCTCTTTCTTTTTGGCTTCGGAGCATAATACGCTTAGCCTATGAGACTGCTGGACAGCAGCCCCCTGAAACGATTACAGCTCATTCTACTAGAGCTGTGGCTTCCACCTGGGCCTTTAAAAATGAGGCTTCTGTTGAACAGATTTGATACTTTTGCTTCTTCGGAGGCTATTTTTGGGAGAAAGGTTTTACAGGCAGTGGTTCCTTCCATTTAAGCCTGCCTTGTCCCTCCCTTCATCCGTGTACTTTAGCTTTGGTATTGGTATCCCACAAGTAATGGATGATCCGTGGACTGGATACACCTTACAAGAGAAAATAATAATTTATGCTTACCTGATAAATTTATTTCTCTTGTGGTGTATCCAGTCCACGGCCCGCCCTGTCTTTTTAAGGCAGGTCTAAATTTTAATTTAAACTACAGTCACCACTGCACCCTATGGTTTCTCCTTTCTCGGCTTGTTTCGGTCGAATGACTGGATATGGCAGTTAGGGGAGGAGCTATATAGCAGCTCTGCTGTGGGTGATCCTCTTGCAATTTCCTGTTGGGAAGGAGAATATCCCACAAGTAATGGATGATCCGTGGACTGGATACACCACAAGAGAAATAAATTTATCAGGTAAGCATAAATTATGTTTTTCTCCCTCTCCTAATTTTAAGAAAATGTTTCCTATATCAGATACCATTCGGAACTCATGGCAAGCGGTCCCTAAGGTAAAGGGAGCTATATCTTCCCTAGCTAAGCGTACTACTATACCCATTGAGGATAGTTGTGCTTTCAAGGATCCTATGGATAAGAAATTAGAGGGTCTACTAAAGAAATTTGTTAATCAGGGATTTCTTTTACAACCTACGGCTTGCATTGTTCCAGTAACTACTGCAGCATCTTTTTGGTTTGAGGCTCTAGAAGAGTCTCTTAAGGTTGAGACTCCATTAGATGACATTCTAGATAGAATTAAGGCTCTTAAGATAGCTAATTCTTTTATTACTGATGCCGCTTTTCAAATTGCTAAATTAGCGGCAAAAAATGCAGGATTTGCTATTTTAGGACATAGAGCATTGTGGCTCAAATCTTGGTCTGCTGATGTGTCATCAAACCATAAGCTTTTAGCTTTTCCCTTTTAAAGGTAAGACCCTTTTTGGGCCAGAATTGAAGGAGATCATTTCTGATATTACACGGTTATCAATTGGAATTCAAGGATTTTCTCCCAAGAGGGAGATTTCATCTTTCAAAATTATCTGCAAACCAGATAAAGAGAGAGGCGTTCTTATGCTGTGTAAAAGACCTTTTTACTATGGGAGTTATCTGTCCTGTTCCAAAATTAGAACAGGGACAGGGGTTTTACTCAAATTTATTTGTGGTCCCCAAAAAAGAGGGAACGTTTAGACCCATTTTGGACCTCAAGTTTCTAAACAAATTTCTAAGAGTTCCATCATTCAAGATGGAGACAATTCAAACGATTTTGCCAATGATCCAGGAGGGTCAATATATGACTACCGTGGATTTGAAGGATGCTTACCTTTATATTTCAATCCACAAAGATCATCATTGGTTTCTAAGGTTTGCCTTCTTGGACAAACATTATCAGTTCGTGGCTCTTCCTTTCGGGTTGGCCACAGCACCCAGAATCTTCACTAAGGTTCTAGGGTCTCTTTTTTTGGCGGTTCTCAGACCACAAGGGATAGCGGTGGCGCCATATCTGGAAGATATTCTGATTCGGGCGTCAACATATCATCTGACAAAATCTCACACAGACACAGTGTTGTCTTTTCTGAGAACTCACGGCTGGAAAGTGAACATAGAGAAGAGTTCACTTGTTCCACAGACAAGGGTTCCTTTTATGGGAACTCTGATAGACTCGGTAGCCATGAAAGTATTTCTGACGTAGGTCAGAAAGTCAAAGATTTTGAATACTTGCCGAGCACTTATGTCCATTCCTCAACCATCAGTGGCTCACTGTATGGAGGTAATCGGATTAATGGTAGCGGCAATGGACATCGTTCCGTTTGCTTGCTTTCATCTCAGACCGCTGCAACTGTGCATGCTTGGTCAGTGAAATGGGGCATCAGATTCCAGTCGGACAACATAACGACTGTGGCATATGTCAATCATCAGGGGGGAACAAGGAGTTTCTTAGCGATGATAGAAGTATCCAAGATAATCAGTTGGGCAGAGGCCCACTCTTGTCATCTGTCAGCGTACTACATCCCAGGGGTAGAGAACTGGGAAGCAGATTTTCTAAGTCGACAGACTTTTCATTCGGGGGAGTGGGAACTTCACCTGGAGGTATTTGCCTCATTGATTCTCAGATGGGGCAGACCGGAATTGGATTTGATGGCATCTCGTCAGAATGCCAAGCTTCCAAGATACGGATCCCGGTCAAGGGATCCTCAGGCCGAACTGATAGATGCCTTGGCAGTACCTTGGTTGTTCAGCCTAGCTTATGTGTTTCCGCTGTTTCCTCTCCTCCCAATCCTGATTGCTCGAATCAAACAGGAGAGAGCTTCAGTGATCCTGATAGCGCCTGCGTGGCCACGCAGGACTTGGTATGTGGATCTAGTGGACATGTCCTCTCTGCCACCGTGGAAACTTCCGTTGAGACTGGACCTTCTCTTTCAAGGTCCTTTCTAACATCCAAATCTAATTTCTCTGCAACTGACTGCGTGGAGATTGAACGCTTGATTTTATTGAAGCGAGGATTCTCTGATTCAGTTATCAATACTTTGATACAGGCTAGAAAGCCTGTCACTAGAAAAATCTATCATAAGATATGGCGTAAATATCTTTTTGGTGTGAATCCAAGGGTTACTCATGGAGTAAAGTTAGGATTCCTTGGATTTTGTCTTTTCTCCAAGAAGGATTGGAGAAAGGGTTATCAGCAAGTTCCTTAAAGGGACAAATTTCAGCTTTGTGAATTCTGTTTCACAAACGTTTGGCAAATGTATCAGATGTTAAGACTTTTTGTCAGGCTCTATCTAGAATTAAGCCTGTATTTAGACCTATCACTTCTCCCTGGAGTCTGAATTTAGTTCTTCGAGTTCTGCAAGGGGTTCCGTTTGAACCTATGCATTCCATAGATATTAAACTATTATCTTGGAAAGTTCTGTTTTTGGTTGCTATTTCTTCTGCTCGAAAAGTTTCTGAGCTTTCAGCATTACAGTGTGATTTGCCTTATCTCATATTTCATTCTGATAAGGTGGTTATTACGTACCAAACCTGGGTTCCTTTCTAAGGTTGTTTTGAATAAGAATATTAATCAGGAAATTGTTGTTCCTTCCTTGTGTCCTAATCCTTCTAAGAAGGAGCGTTTGTTACATAACTTGGACGTGGTCCGTGCCTTAAAGTTTTACTTACAGGCAACTAAAGATTTCAGTCAATCATCTTCATTATTCATTGTTTATTCTGTAAAGCGTAGGGGTCAGAAAGCTACGGCTACCTCTTTCTTTTTGGCTGAGAAGTATCATCCGCCTTGCATATGAGACTGCTGGACAGCAGCCTCCTGAAAGAATTACGGCTCATTCTTCTAGGGCTGTGGCTTCCACATGGGTTTTTAAAAACGATGCATCTGTGGAACAGATTTGTAAGGCTGCGACTTGGTCGTCCATTCACACTTTTTCCAAATTTTCCAAATTTGATACTTTTGCTTCTTCTAAGGCTATCTTTGGGAGGTTCTTCAAGCAGCGGTGCCTTACTTTTAGGTTCCTGTCTTGTCCCTCCCTTTCATCCGTGAATAGTAACGACAGATGCCAGCCTTCTGGGCTGGGGGGCAGTCTGGAACTCCCTGAAGGCTCAGGGAACGTGGACTCAGGAGGAGGTTCTCCTCCCGATAAACATTCTGGAACTAAGAGCGATATTCAATGCTCTTCAGGCTTGGCCTCAGCTAGCGACAACGAGGTTCATCAGATTTCAGTCAGACAACATCACGACTGTAGCTTACATCAACCATCAAGGGGGAACAAGGAGTTCCCTAGCGATGTTGGAGGTTTCAAAGATAATTCGTTGGGCAGAGATTCACTCTTGCCACCTATCAGCTATCCATATCCCAGGAGTAGTGAACTGGGAGGCGGATTTTCTAAGTCGACAGACCTTTCATCCGGGGGAGTGGGAGCTCCATCCAGAGGTGTTTGCACAGTTGATTCAACGTTGGGGCAAACCAGAACTGGATCTCATGGCGTCTCGCCAGAACGCCAAGCTTCCTTGTTACGGGTCCAGGTCCAGGGATCCCAAGGCAGCGCTGATAGATGCTCTAGCAGCGCCTTGGTCCTTCAACCTGGCTTATGTGTTTCCACCGTTTCCTCTGCTCCCTCGTCTGATTGCCAAAATCAAGCAGGAGAGAGCATCAGTGATTTTGATAGCACCTGCGTGGCCACGCAGGACTTGGTATGCAGATCTGGTGGACATGTCATCCTTTCCACCATGGACTCTGCCTCTAAGACAGGACCTTCTACTTCAGGGTCCTTTCAACCATCCAAATCTAATTTCTCTGTGACTGATTGCCTGGAGATTGAACGCTTGATTTTATCAAAGCGTGGCTTCTCCGAGTCAGTCATTGATACCTTAATTCAGGCACGAAAGCCTGTCACCAGGAAAATCTATCATAAGATATGGTGTAAATATCTTCATTGGTGTGAATCCAAGGGTTACTCATGGAGTAAGGTCAGGATTCCTAGGATATTGTCTTTTCTCCAAGATGGATTGGAGAAGGGTTTGTCAGCGAGTTCCTTAAAGGGACAGATTTCTGCTTTGTCTATTCTTTTGCACATGCGTCTGGCGGATGTTCCAGACGTTCAGGCATTTTGTCAGGCTTTAGTTAGAATCAAGCCTGTGTTTAAACCTGTTGCTCCGCCATGGAGTTTAAATTTAGTTCTTAAAGTTCTTCAAGGAGTTCTGTTTGAACCCTTACATTCCATAGATATCAAGCTTTTATCTTGGAAAGTTCTGTTTTTGGTAGCTATCTCATCGGCTCGTAGAGTTTCTGAGTTATCTGCCTTACAGTGTGATTCCCCTTATCTGATCTTCCATGCAGATAAGGTAGTTTTGCGTACCAAACCTGGGTTTTTACCTAAGGTGGTATCTAATAAGAATATCAATCAGGAGATTGTTGTTCCGTCACTGTGTCCTAATCCTTCTTCAAAGAAGGAACGTTTATTACACAATCTTGATGTGGTTCGTGCTTTAAAGTTTTATTTACAAGCTACTAAAGATTTTCGTCAAACATCTGCATTGTTTGTTGTCTACTCTGGACAGAGGAGAGGCCAAAAGGCTTCGGCAACTTCTCTTTCGTTTTGGCTAAGGAGTATAATACGCTTAGCTTATGAGACTGCTGGCCAGCAGCCTCCTGAAAGGATTACAGCTCATTCTACTAGAGCGGTAGCTTCCACATGGGCTTTTAAGAATGAGGCTTCTGTTGAACAGATTTGTAATGCGGCGACTTGGTCTTCGCTTCATACTTTTTCAAAGTTCTATAAATTTGATACTTTTGCTTCTTCGGAGGCTATTTTTGGGAGAGAGGTTTTGCAGGCAGTGGTACCTTCCGTTTAAGTACCTGCCTTGTCCCTCCCTTCATCCGTGTCCTATAGCTTTGGTATTGGTATCCCACAAGTAATGGATGATCCGTGGACTGGATACACCTTACAAGAGAAAACATAATTTATGCTTACCTGATAAATTTATTTCTCTTGTGGTGTATCCAGTCCACGGCCCGCCCTGTCATTTTAAGGCAGGTATATTTTATTTTTAAACTTCAGTCACCACTGCACCCTATGGTTTCTCCTTTCTCTTGCTTGTCTTCGGTCGAATGACTGGAGGTGGAGAGGAGGAGCTATATAGACAGCTCTGCTGTGGGTGGTCCTCTTGCAGCTTCTTGTTGGGAAGGAGAATATCCCACAAGTAATGGATGATCCGTGGACTGGATACACCACAAGAGAAATAAATTTATCAGGTAAGCATAAATTATGTTTTTTTCATTCTGATAAGGTGGTGTTACGTACCAAACCTGGTTTTCTTCCTAAGGTTGTTTCAAATAAAAATATTAATCAGGAAATTGTTGTTCTTTCCTTGTGTCCTAATCCTTCTTCTAAGAAGGAGTGTCTGTTACATAATTTGGACGTGGTCCGTGCCTTGAAGTTCTACTTACAGGCGACTAAGGATTTTCGTCAATCATCTTCCTTGTTTGTCGTTTTTTCAGGGAAACGTAGGGGTCAGAAAGCTACGGCTACCTCTTTCTTTTTGGCTGAAGAGTATCATCTGTTTTGCATCTGAAACTGCTGGACAGCAGCCTCCTGAACGAATTATGGCTAATTCCACTAGGGCTGTGGCTTCCTCATGGGCATTAAAAAATGATGCTTCTGTTGAACAGATTTGCAAAGCTGCAATTTGGTCGTCTCTTCACATTTTTTCCAAATTTTACAAATTCGATACTTTTGCCTCGTCTGCGGCTGTTTTTGGGAGGAAAGTTCTTCAAGCAGTGGTTCCCTGTCTTGTCCCTCCCGTTTCATCCGTGTACTATAGCTTTGGTATTGTATCCCATAAGTAAGGATGAAATCCGTGGACTCATCGTATCTTTTAAAAGAAAAGGAAATTTATTCTTACCTGATAAATTTTGTTTCTTTTACGATACGATGAGTCCACGGCCCACCCTGTTTTTCTAAGACAGGTATTTAATTTTGTTAAACTTGTCACCTCTGCACCTTGGCTTTTCCTCTCTCTTCCTAACGTCGGTCGAATGACTGGAGTCGGAGGGAGGGAGGAGCTATATATACAGCTCTGCTGTGGTGCTCTTTGCCGCCTCCTGCTGACCAGGAGGCGATATCCCACAAGTAAGGATGAAATCCGTGGACTCATTGTATCGTAAAAGAAACAAATTTATCAGCTAAGAATACATTTCCTTTTTGTTTAACACATTTATCAGAGATATCAGCAATGGGCTACAGGGGAAAGTATGTCTGTTTGCAAAATTATGCATTTAGGGAAGAAAAATCCCAAACGTTAATTACAGACTCAATGACACTTTACTGACTGTTACAAATGAGGACCAGGACTTTGGAATTATTATTTCGTTTGATTTAAAATTTAGTAAACAATGTAGTATTGCAGCGGGTATGGCCAGTAGAATGCTTGGATGTATTGATAGAGGTATTTGCAGCAGAAATAGTAAGGTTCTTATGCTCTGGAGGTCATATTTCAAGAAAGATATAAAAAAAAAACTGTGCAAAGTAGGGCTACTAAATGGAACATGGTCTAAAAAAAATAATAGGCTCAATGACCTAAATATGTATTGCTTAGAGGACAGAAAGTAAAGAGATGATATGATACTTTCAAGTATTTTAAGGTGCATAGTAAAGCTGAAACTATTTTTCATAAAAAGAAAACTTCAAGAACGTGTCATGATCTCAAGCTAAAGAGTAGTAGATTCAGGAGTAATTTGTGAAACCACTTTACAGAAAGGGTAATTGATTCATGGACTAAACTTCCACAAGAGGTTGTAATGACAAACACTGTTGGGGATTTTAAGAATGCCTGGGAAAAACATAAGGCTATCCTAAGAACTAGATACGTTTTATACTTTTTGGAAATATCGGGCAGACTTGCTGGGTCTATAGACTCTCACCATCTCATGAAAGAAAACAATTTTATGCTTACCTAATTAAATTCTTTCATGGGTTGAGCGTCCAACTGTATTGCTGTGCAGTTGGCAGCAATACCAATTTGAAATTCACTTACCCGTAATATATTCTTCAATTCTTTTTCTCTTGACCATATGTATAACTGAGGGATCATGAGAAAGTGGGATGGATTAAAAGCTCTTATGTTGGGTGTTTTGCGTTCTACTAGTGAACTTGACTTTAATCCCACATATGATTACTTATGGACTCTTACCATAATGCAACAAGTTAATTTATCAGGTCGGCATACATTTTATTTTTGCTATGGATGCAGGGTAACATATAACCTCAGACCAAAATGAGATAATGTACAAAACATAATTACAAAGATAATAAAAGCCACAAAGCAGTCATGCTGTCAGAGAGAGTAAATGATACCGTTAAATCTAGTATTAACAGACATTAATAAATGCAACAAAGATTATAAAAATGTATTTCACTTTGGTTGGAAATTGATGTAGCATACTCTGAGGGTGACAATATTTTTCACGATTGCAGTCAGTTACCATGCATGCATTGTTATCATAAGGAAACTTTACAAAGCACTTAAATATTCAGCACATTGTTGTTTTTCTAAATATATTTTTTAGTTAACCATTATTTTACCATGCCTTTCAAATAGGTGGAGAACCCCCTTGAAGAAGCGATCAAATTCCTTACCCCATTGAAGACCCTTGCAGCTAGTAACATAAAAACACATTTATTGGCATTTGAGATCTATTTCAGAAAAGGTAAGCACCTACTGCTGTTAGTTTTTTAACTTCTAGAAGCTTAATTCATTGTTTTCTTTAGCAATTCTGCTGATGATTCTGTCAGGTTAGTTGTTATAGCCACTTTAATGGGAGTAGATGTTTAATAGACTAGAAATAACCTATTACATTCTTACACACCATAGAACATTCTTGGAGTAAAACATGAAATATCTTGTAGAGTATATGCATTGGTGTATTCCAGTGACGTGTGGTGAAGTGAGAGGCTAGTGAGGCACTGGCTGTGATACGACCGAGAAACACATATATGAAGACCATACACTTTTAAACAACTTTCTAATTTACTTCTATTATCTAATTTGCTTTGTTCTCTTGGTATTTTTTATTTAAAAGCATACCTACAGTAGGTAGGTTTAAGAGCTGGGAACTAGCTGCTGATTGGTGGCTGCACATATATGCCTCTATCCATTGGCTTACCATTGTGTTCAGCTAGCTCCCAGTAATGCACTGCTACTCCTTTAATAAAGGATAACAAAAGAATGAAGCAAAATGTTAATAGAAGTAAATTTAAATGTTTTAAATGGTATGTTCTATCTGAATCAGCAAAGAAACAATGTGGGTTTCATGTTCGTTTATACAAAAATGCCAAACTAAACAAATGTGTATGATAAAAAAAAAAAAATATTATAGAAGTGGAAAACTATCTTCTATGTCAAGTTCAGGTCTGATGCATGGACCCATATAACCATCGCCCTTATATACCATATATGCCTTACTTAGACCTAAGATAATTTTTTTAGGCCCCTGCAGTAACCATCCATATGCCAGCTACTTGTTGAAATTAGGTTTAGTATCAGATGAATGGGCACTAGAGGGCCTGACTGTTCAGAAGGAAAGTGCACATTATGAAGTATATTAACTTTAAACAATCCCTTTGCATTATATATACACACACACACACTACACATTACACACGTGGATACATTACATACCATACACAATACATGGCATGCACACATTACATAGTATACGCACATGATGTAACACACGCACACACTAGATATCATACACAAGCACACTACACATCATGCAAATGCTAGAAAGCATACAAACACTACATTGCATAAAAAAATACAAGTATATTGCAACATATCATGCACACATGTATACACACTTCAAAAAATACAAGCGCACTATGCAGAAGATGTGGAGTACACAGCATATACACAAACACTATGCAGCATACCAACACTACAAAAGATATACATATATTATACACTCTGCAGCATTAGCACATTACACAAAATATATACTCAAAATGATAAATATACACTATGCAGCTTAAATACACATACACACGGGGGCGGAGCTAGCCGCAGAGCAGCAGCACAAGTGGCGAGCTCTGGCAAATTTTGAGGATTAAAAACTATATTTGGCTGATCAAATTTACTAGAAATAGGGAAAATGTATCACCTAAAGCAACCAAGATCAACATAGCACTCGCCTAGGGAAAATTAGAGTGAGAGCGAAAACTTTCTGAAGCCATCTCCAACATGACAGAGTGTAACCAGCCCCCAGTCTACGGGGAAACTACAGTAGCTCAACAGCATTAGTCTTCACGGCCCTGAAGGGTCGGGGCTCCGCTCCGGGGCACCTGTGAAGCCCTTCCTATTGCCAACAGAGTTTGTGTGCCCAATCCGAGAGGGAAAAATCAACCCGCCACAAGTGTATCCACAGCCGCGGCGCTAGATTGGGAGGACAGCTTGAGGCCTTAAGCTAATCCACACACCCCGCATAGCTACCAGCTCAGTTGCGACTTGGCCTTGATCATCTGGACCTTCTGGCCTCGCAACAACACACCTGATCCTGCCTTTGCTGTCCGGAGGGTCGGGGCTCCGATCCGGAACGGCAGGCCGTCGCCAGCTTCTCATTCTGCCGGGAGGTGTCGGGTGGTTAGCCACATCAAGAGAGCACACGTCTGACCCTGCCCTCCCTCCTGGTTAACCGCTTACCTATATCTGCAGCCCGGAGTCCATATTAGGCTGCGGTGGGGCACAAGGGAGGAACTCCAAAAACTACAGTGCGCCACAGTTTATTTGGCGCGAATCTCCGCCATCTTGTGGCCTGACTTTCCGGACTTAACAGAGAGCCCTGTTAGCTGAGCAGACACCACTGGGGAGACCGGGTAAGAGTACTGTGCACACACAAGGACACTTACATAGTAGAACCCTGTTATCTCCCTAACCGGGATAATTGAAACTGACTTTCACTTTCTAACCTCGGTAGGCTCTGTTAAAACCTGCACGATTATCACCTGAAGCCTCTCATCAGCCACCGGCACACATTATTTACATATTATTCAGCCCCATCGTAGCCCTCTTTTACTTTTACCCGGAGGTTGGGCCTAATCCTGCACTATATCGGGAACTCAGTGACTTTAGATGCACCACGCCTTAAGCTGATTAAACTCCCTCAACATCCGTGCCCCCTTTTAGCTTCTCAGGAAATAAGGCCCAGAGACAGACACTAACATCCAGCAGTTAAGGCACATTTATTGGAACAATGTAGGCCAGGCCCTAGCAGTGCTTGAATTTGATATGCTGTACTAAACAGAGCAACACTGCAGAGCTGAATTAGAGCCCTATCACCAGACTTGCAAAGTTTGAAACAGAGATTAGAGGTGACCCCTATTGGCCTCCCAGGAACAGACCTGTCTTGCACCCCCCCTGGTTACAACCAAAGACAAGGGGACTATTCACAAGTCTGAACACTAACTGAAACCAGGCTCCCCATACTCTTTACAGCTCCTATACCTCAGCCAGTATATAATAGGGGAACCCCCTGCTCAATAAAATGTATTTTCTCTTGTCTCCAACCTAGAGCCTCAGTGCTCCAAGCATCAAATAGGGGATAAATTGCAGCCCATATTTTCCACATAAAGGCTTCTACTACCCCTCTGTCAAACTAGAGCAGAGATTTGGTCCCTCTCCTCCCTTTCCCGCTGGCCCCCTTGCCTGCGGGTCATATCAGACACCTTTTTCCAGCATCGCCCAGAGGGGGCAACTCCCCAGGAGAGGGGCCAAAAAGTCTGAGAGTCCCTACTTACTACTCTCCGAGACCTCCTAAGACAACATAGGGATTTGAGCCTCTCTACAACCTAAAGTGTGTCTCTTTCCCCTTCACTCCTTCTATTGGAACTCCCAGATGCACCGCAACATGTAATTTAACACCTCAAGGTGTGTGCCCCCGCCAGTCAATGAAACTCTGGTAGCATACCAAGAGTAAGCAGGTTCTCACCAATACAAAACAGAGCAATCTGTGCCCAAAGTTGCCGACCTCACCTCAAGATGTCTCAACCTCACAAAAGAAAACAAAAGCCTGACAATACACCAAAGAGAACAGTGGTAGATCATTTCCAACACCCGGGCAAGCAGACCCATGGAAGATCAGAGGATGAAGGCTCTGACACAGGGAGTCTCTCAGACAATCAGCCCGACAAGTCTCTCTCTCACCAGATATCCCGACTGCCAGCTATGGATGGCACCTCCAACAATCTAATGGACTCTATTGAATCACTGTTTAAGTCCCATCACAACTCTTTGTCAAAGAAATTTGAGAGGTCTCATGCTGACTTAAAGAGAGACATTGGTCTCATTGGAGAACGCACAGATACGCTAGAACGCAGACAAGAAGATCTCACCGTGGACCACTCAATCCTTCTTTCCTACTTGCAAAGTTTGGCGGGTCAAATCTCAGATCTAGAACTTAAGCTAGCGGATTTGGAAGACCGTTCACGTCGCAACAACATAAGGATCAAAGGGATCCCAGAGATGGTCACCCCTCAGGAATCTAGAAGAATATCTACAGGATCTATTCAAAGAAATACTGGGATCAGAGCAGACCAGTGGAACCCTCATTGATAGAGCACACAGAGCACTCCAGCCCAGATCTGCAGATGAGGGGAAACCTAGAAATGTTGTAGCCAAATTGCACTACTAAACGTTCAGGGAAAAGATCCTCAGAGCTCTAGCTAGGGAGAAGTCTCTACCGGGCAAATTTGCGGAGCTACAGATATACCCAGATCTTTCACCTCACACACTGCAACTGCGCAGGCACTACCAACCGTTCACCAGATTACTAAGAGAAAAGGGCCTAAAATACAGATGGGGATTCCCAGTGAGGTTATTCATTACTAAGGACAGCCAACAATTTATAGCCACCTCACCGCAACAAGCACAAGAGTTACTACAGAAATGGGGCCTACTTCCAGAGGACCCAGAAGATAGACCTTCAGCAACAAGCAGAGGGAATGGTCTCAGAGCCTCAGCACCAGTATGGAAACCTCTCCCACAAAGACCTTCTTCAACTTCAAAAAGGTCCCTGGAAACTAGAGAAGTATCCATATCTGAAGATACATAGAGAACTTGCTTACAGATCATAGAACTTAGATTACAGTCCAACTGAACTCTTATTGTAAAATTAGAGACACTTGCGGGATAATCCCGCACACTCTCCTGGAGAGGATTCAAGAACAAAGAAGAAGATGGGTGAGATGTATAGAACTTTTATGTTCAACCCTAAATGACTTTATATTTCTTTCATGTAATTAGCAAGAGTCCATGAGCTAGTGACGTATGGGATATACATTCCTACCAGGAGGGGCAAAGTTTCCCAAACCTTAAAATGCCTATAAATACACCCCTCACCACACCCACAATTCAGTTTTACAAACTTTGCCTCCGATGGAGGTGGTGAAGTAAGTTTGTGCTAGATTCTACGTTGATATGCGCTCCGCAGCAAGTTGGAGCCCGGTTTTCCTCTCAGCGTGCAGTGAATGTCAGAGGGATGTGAGGAGAGTATTGCCTATTTGAATGCAGTGATCTCCTTCTACGGGGTCTATTTCATAGGTTCTCTGTTATCGGTCGTAGAGATTCATCTCTTACCTCCCTTTTCAGATCGACGATATACTCTTATATATACCATTACCTCTGCTGATTCTCGTTTCAGTACTGGTTTGGCTTTCTACAAACATGTAGATGAGTGTCCTGGGGTAAGTAAATCTTATTTTCTGTGACACTCTAAGCTATGGTTGGGCACTTTATTTATAAAGTTCTAAATATATGTATTCAAACATTTATTTGCCTTGACTCAGAATGTTCAACTTTCCTTATTTTTCAGACAGTCAGTTTCATATTTGGGATAATGCATTTGAATTAATCATTTTTTCTTACCTTCAAAAATTTGACTCTTTTTTTCCTGTGGGCTGTTAGGCTCGCGGGGGCTGAAAATGCTTCATTTTATTGCGTCATTCTTGGCGCTGACTTTTTTGGCGCAAAAATTATTTTCCGTTTCCGGCCGGAAGTTGCGTCATTTTTTGACGTTATTTTGCGCCAAAAATGTCGGCGTTCCGGATGTGGCGTCATTTTTGGCGCCAAATAATGTGGGCGTCTGATTTGGCGCTAAAAAATATGGGCGTCGCTTTTGTCTCCACATTATTTTAGTCTAATTTTTTCATTGCTTCTGGTTGCTAGAAGCTTGTTCTTTGGCATTTTTTCCCATTCCTGAAACTGTCATTTAAGGAATTTGATCAATTTTGCTTTATATGTTGTTTTTTTGTCTTACATATTGCAAGATGTCTCACGTTGCATCTGAGTCAGAAGATACTACAGGAAAATCGCTGTCTAGTGCTGGAGCTACCAAGCTAAGTGTATCTGCTATAATTTTTGGTATCTGTTTCTCCAGCTGTTGTTTGTATTGCATGTCATGACAAACTTATTAATGCAGATAAAATTTCCTTTAGTACTGTTACATTACCTGTTGCTGTTCCGTCAACATCTAATTTTCAGAGTGTTCCTGATAAACATAAGAGATTTTATTTTTTTAAATCCATTAAGAAGGCTATGTCTGTTATTTCTCCTTCTAGTTTACATAAAAGTCTTTTAAAACTTCTCTTTTTTTCAGATGAATTTTTAAATGAACATCATCATTCTGATACTGATAAATCTTTGTATTTGTTCAAGATGGAATTTATTCGTTCTTTATTTAAAGAAGTATTAATTGCATTAGAAATAGAGGATTCTGGTCCTCTTGATACTAAATCTAAACGTTTAAATAAGGTTTTTAAATCTCCTGTAGTTATTCCAGAAGTGTTTAATCTCCCTGATGCTATTTCTGAAGTAATTTCCAGGGAATGGAATAATTTGGGTAATTCTTTTACTCCTTCTAAACGTTTAAGCAATTATATCCTGTGCCATCTGACAGATTAGAGTTTTTTTGGGACAAAATCCCTAAGGTTATGGGGCTGTCTCTACTCCTGCTAAATGTACTACTATTCCTACGGCTGATAGTACTTTATTTAAGGGAAATTGAATCCTTTCTAAGAAAAGCTTACTTATGTTCAGGTAATCTTCTTAGACCTGCTATATTTTTAACGGATGTTGCTGCAGCTTCAACTTTTTGGTTAGAAGCTTTAGCGCAACAAGAAACAGATCATAATTTTATAGCATTATTATTATTCTATAACATGCTAATTATTTTATTGGTGATACCATCTTTTGATATCATTAGAGTTGATGTCAGGTATATGTCTCTAGCTATTTTAGCTAGAAAAGCTTTATGGATTAAACTTGGAATACTGATATGTCTTCTAAGTCAACTTTGCTTTCCCTTTCTTTCCAGGGTATTAAATTATTATTTCAATTGTTTCTGGAAGGAAGGGAACTTTTTTACCAAAGGATAAAAAATCTAAGGTAAATTTAGGTCTAATCTTTTTTGTTCCTTTCCTCACAACAAGGAACAAAAGCCTGATCCTTCATCCTCAGGAGCGGTATCAGTTTGGAAACTATTTCCAGTTTGGAATATATCCAAGCCTTATAGAAATCTATAGCCAGCTCCTAAGTACCCATGAAGGTGCGGCCCTTATTCCAGCTCAGCTGGTATGGGGCAGATTACGTTTTCTTCAAAGAAATTTGGATCAATTCCGTTCTCAATCTCTGGTTTCAGAACATTGTTTCAGAAAGGTACAGAATTGGCTTCAGTTAAGGCCTCCTGCTAAGAGATTTTTTTCTTTCCCGTGTCCCAGTTAACACAGCAAAGGCTCAGCATTTCTGAAATGTGTTTCAGATCTAGAGTTGGTTGGAGTAATTATGCCAGTTCCAGTTCTGGAACAGGGGCTGGGGTTTTATTTTATCTCTTCATTGTACCAAGAAGGTCAATTCCTTCAGACCAGTTCCGGATCTATCAATATTGAATCGTTATGTAAGGATACCAACATTCAAGATGGTTACTGTAGGACTATCCTGTTTTTTGTTTAGCAAGGGCATTATATGTCTACAATAGATTTACGGGATGTGTATCTGCATATTCCGATTCATCCAGATCACTTTTAGTGTCTGAGATTCTCTTTTTAGACAAGCATTACCAGTTTTTTTGGCTCTACCGTTTGGCCTAGCCTCAGTTCCAAGAATTTTTTTCAAAGGTTCTCGGTGCCCTTCTTTCTGTAATCAGAGAACAGGGTTTTGGTATTTCCTTATATGGACGATATCTTGGTATTTGCTCAGTCTTCTCATTTTCGAAGAATCTCATACGTATCGACTTGTGTTGTTTCTTCAAGTTCATGGTTGGAGGTTCAATTTACTAATCAGTTTATTGATTCCTCAGACAAGGGTAACCTTTTTAGGTTTCTAGATAGATTCAGTGTCTATGACTCTGTCCTTGTCAGACAAGAGAAGTTTAACATTGATATCAGCTTGTCAAAACCTTCAGTCACAATCATTCCCTTTGGTAGCCTTATGCATGGAAATGTTGGGTCTTAGGACTGCCGCATCAGATGCGATCTCCTTTGCTCATTTTCACATGCGACCTCTTCAGTTCTGTATGCTGAACCAATGGTGCAGGGATTACTCAAAGATATCTCAATTAATATCTTTAAACCGATTTTACAACACTCTCTGACATGGTGGACAGATCACCATCGTTTAGTTCAGGGGGCTTCTTTGTTCTTCCGACCTGGACTATAATCTCAACAGATGCAAGTCTTACAGGTTGGGGAGCTGTGTGGGGGTATCTGACGGCACAAGGGGTTTGGGAATCTCAGGAGGTGAGATTTCCGATCAGTATTTTGGAACTCCGTGCAATTTTCAGAGCTTTTCAGTCTTGGCCTCTTCTGAAGAGAGAGTTGTTCATTTGTTTTCAGATAGACAATGTCACAACTGTGGCATACATCAATCATCAAGGAGGGACTCACAGTCCTCTGGTTATGAAAGAAGTATCTCGAATTTTGGTTTGGGCGGAATCCAGCTCCTGTCTAATCTCTGCGGTTCATATCCCAGGTATGGACAATTGGAAAGCGGATTATCTCAGTCGCCAAACGTTGCACCTGGGCGAATGGTCTCTTCACCCAGAGGTATTTCCTCAGATTGTTCAAATGTGGGAACTCCCAGAAATAGATCTGATGGCTTCTCATCTAAACAAGAAACTTCCCTGGTATCTGTCCGGATCCCGGGATCCTCGGGCGGAGGCAGTGGATGCATTATTTCTTCCTTACAAGTGTCATCCTGCCTATATCTTTCCGCCTCTAGTTCTTCTTCCAAGGGTATTCTCCAATATTCTAAAGGAATGCTCGTTTGTTCTGCTGGTAGCTCCAGCATGGCCTCACAGGTTTTGGTATGCGGATCTTGTCCGGATGGCCTCTTGCCAACCGTGGACTCTTCCGTTAAGACCAGTCTTTCTGTCTCAAAACCTTAATTTTAAGGTATGGAGTTTGAACGCTTGGTTCTTGGTCAAAGAGGTTTCTCTGACTCTGTGATTGATACTATGTGACAGGCTCGTAAATCTGTATCTAGAGAGATATATTATAGAGTCTGGAAGACTTATATTTCTTAGTGTCTTTCTCATCTTTTTTCTTGGCATTCTTTTTGAATACCGAGAATTTTACAGTTTCTTCAGGATGGTTTAGATAAAGGTTTGTCCGCAAGTTCCTTGAAAGACAAATCTCTGCTCTTTCTGTTCTTTTTCACAGAAAAATTGCTAATCTTCCTGATATTTATTGTTTTGTACAACCTTTGGTTCGTATAAAACCTGTCATTAAGTCAATTTCTCCTCCTTGGAGTTTGAATTTGGTTCTGGGGGCTCTTCAAGCTCTTCGTTTTGAACCCATGCATTCTTTGGTCATTATATTACTTTCTTGGAAAGTTTTGTTTCTTTTGGCCATCTCTTCTGCCAGAAGAGTCTCTGAATTATCTACTCTTTTTTGTGAGTCTCCTTTTCTGATTTTGCATCAGGATAAGGCGGTGCTGCGAACTTCTTTTGAATTTTTTACCTAAGGTTGTGAATTCTAACAACATTAGTAGAGAAATTGTGGTTCCTTCATTATGTCCTGATCCTATGAATTCTAAGGAGAAATCATTGCATTCTTTGGATGCTGTTAGTAGCTTCAACATAATATTACAAAGCTCTAAGTCTTTCCGAAAGACTTCTAGTCTATTTGTCATCTTTTCCGGTTCTAGAAAAGGCCAGAAAGCTTCTGCCATTTCTTTGGCATCTTGGTTGAAATCTTTTTTTCATCATGCCTATGTTGAGTCGGGTAACACTCCGCCTCAAAGGATTACAGCTCATGCTACTAGGTCAGTTTCTACTTCCTGGGCGTTTAGGAATGAAGCTTCGGTTGATCAGATTTGCAAAGCAGCAACTTGGTCCTCTTTGCATAATTTTACTAAATTCTACCATTTTGTTGTGTTTTCTTCTTTTGAAGCAGTTTTTTGGTAGAAACGTACTTCAGGCAGTGTTTTCAGTTTGAATCTTCTGCTTATGTTTTTTCATTAAAATTTTATTCTGGGTGTGGATTATTTTCAGCAGGAATTGGCTGTCTTTATTTTATCCCTCCCTCTCTAGTGACTCTTGCGTGGAAAGATCCACATCTTGGGTAATCATTATCCCATACGTCACTAGCTCATGGACTCTTGCTAATTACATGAAAGAAAACATAATTTATGTAAGAACTTACCTGATAAATTCATTTCTTTCATATTAGCAAGAGTCCATGAGGCCCGCCCTTTTTTGTGGTGGTTTTGATTTTTTTGTATAAAGCACAATTATTCCAATTCCTTATTTTATATGCTTTCGCACTTTTTTCTTATCACCCCACTTCTTGGCTATTCGTTAAACTGAATTGTGGGTGTGGTGAGGGGTGTATTTATAGGCATTTTAAGGTTTGGGAAACTTTGCCCCTCCTGGTAGGAATGTATATCCCATACGTCACTAGCTCATGGACTCTTGCTAATATGAAAGAAATGAATTTATCAGGTAAGTTCTTACATAAATTATGTTTTTTGCACTCAGCAGATTAGATTTCAATAGTTAGTAATGCAGCCTCACTAGCACCAGACTTAATCTTTCTTTCCTTGGAGGACTTAGAGTAATGTTTAGTATCTTGCTGGGTATGACATGTTAAGATTAGGTTTGCTCAAGCTTAGATGTGTTTAAGATTAAAGGGATGGTAAACTCAGTATATGCATAATATTTCATCAAGATGGTCTATTTTTATTACATCTTCACACAAAATTTCCATTAAAACATGATATAGCCATTTACTTACTATTTCCTAATAAAGAATATACTGGTTCCGTAAAATCGCCAGCCCACCGTGACGTCACATACATTTTTCCTTTGTGTGTCCAATGATCTTTCCTGTCGCTAGACAGGCTTCCTGCAATACATTTTTTGCGCATGCGCCCTAACAACCAATTCCTAGGATCGTAACAACCAATCAGCAGATTTTGCGCGTGCACATTCTATTTGACGCATGCGTGTTATGTTAGTTTCAACACGGCACTCCGTTAGGACTTATGGAATATTAACCTTTTCTAAATGGGTAAGACTGCTCGCACACCCGATACACAGAAATGTTGCGATCGCAATGAAAAAGTAAACATTGAATGTCACGAGTCAATGTTTACTTGATATACTCATGCAAACCAATGCGCATGCGTTAAAAATTAGAATATCGGGAGCAAACATTCTGACGTGAGGAGAGGGTGGAGACAGGACAAAGCACATAATAGTGTTAGAGATAGATAAGAGGGGCGGAGTAAGGCGGAGAGAAGCAGAGCAACAAGGTTAAATAAAATTATTAAAATTTACAATAAAATACATATAAATATATAAAACGGATAATGCGGTTTAGTAAATTATAAACTTACAAATGTAAATATGTGATTATCAATTAAATGAGTTTACCATCACTTTAAGTGAGTAGCCGGGGAAATTGTACATTTGAAATCTGCTGTCCTCTTTTTTTGCATTCCAGTAGAGGGCATATCTTGCCTAGTGACTAACAGACTACTTCTTTAGGTCCTAACTCTACTATACACGGTATCCCCAGACCATCCCTACAGTGCCCTGGCCAAGGACTATCTTTCAGCTTAGCCCTCACATACTATTCTAACCAACTATGACCATGTCCGTCCCGGCTTGCTGACGACTCACCCAATGAAGCCTGACCATATCTAGCCGACCAGACAGGCCCCAAACATTGACCCGGTGCGGCGATTGACGCTGCCACCTCCTCCATAGACCACCAATGACCGCTGTCCTTATAGAACACGACTGCCCGACATATCTCATCTTCTCAATGATGGAGAACCCTATTTCATTGACAGTTTAGAATCCCTCCCTGGTTTGAAGTTTCAGTCTCGTTCATTGTTTACTGTACTGTTTATATTAAGTATGCTATATCAATGTTTATATTGCAATATTGTTAATGTTTTTCTTTTATGACTGGCGGGGGGCATGACCTTTCTCTGCCCGACTCCGCCCCACAAAATTAGTTGTGCCACCCTGGTTGATGTACCAGCAGTGACACTCGTGAAAGTTTTTACCTGACACTTTTTCTTAACCTAGCCCCTAGGGCCCTTGATCTCTTAGTTACAGCAAGCACCATAGACTTCGAGAATAACTACACCTGATTATCAGGGAGAATCCCACGTTGTCCAGCCCCATTCCTTACCCAACCCCTATCCCTCCTAGACCCTGCAAACGCTGCCTAAATGGTGCCCATCTGTATAGCCACGTTAAATGCGCAAGGTCTAAACTTCCCCACCAAGAGAAAACTTTTACTTAACTATTTACATACACATAAGGTCCACATACTGTTTCTCTAAGAGACGCATTGGACGGGAGATTCATACTCTCAGAATTACCCAATTTGTGAAACTGCATCCAATACAGAAGGGAAGTCACGGGCGGTAGCAATTTTGATTAGCAGATATTTGACATTCACACCAGAACCTATTGAGACCCCAAAGGTAGATTTCTAATATTAGTATGTAAACTAAATGAAATACCATACACCTAAGTTTCTGTTTACACCCCAAATGTGAAACAAATTCCGTTCGTGCGTACCCTCCTAACACAGAAAAAGCTCAAACGAGGGCATCTAATTATAGGTGGGGACCTCAACATTGTGTGGGATCCTCAAAAAGATAAACAATCTACCCTCACCACACATGCTGACAGAAACATTTCTTCAACCTCTAATGCGTTCCGCAAACTTATGTATCATTTTGACCTTTATGATGCATGGCGTTGTTTAGCACCCACCCAAAAAGATTTCACGCATTATTCTAAAGCCCACAATTCTCATTCGAGAATTGACTATATTTTTTGTGATTCATGGTCCCTAGATAAGTGTATAAACCCTACCATCCAACCATGTATGTGGTCGGACCACGATATGGTGTACATAGACTTCTCTGCACTGCAGTCCCTAACCACCAGACCCCCCTGGAGGCTTCACAAACAGCTCTTAGCTGAGGGAGAACTCCCAGTACTCGTTAGGACAATAACCGACTTTCTGGCACACAATGACAATGATAGTACAGACCTGAACATGGTATGGGCAGCCCTCAAAGCTTACCTTAGGGGATATTTCATCAAAAAATTGGCCCACCTCCGCAAATCCGGTGGTCACTCACTTGCCAAGCTATACGGAGATCTCCGAAAAATGGAGACCGCTAATAAGTCATGCCCTGATACCTGCATAGCCCAACAGATAGGACTAGTCAGAGAGGAAATTGCTAAAAGGGAAACACTGAAAGTACAAGATAACCTGCATAGGCTCAAACAGCTCTATTACTACAAAGGCAACAGAGCAGAAAGATTACTGGCAAATAAATTACGGAAGCGCACGCAGCAGAACAGGATAGCCTCCATCAACACACAAAAGGGCCCAGTCTACTCACCCAAAGAGATAGGAATAGCCTTTGAAAAATATTATTCCTCTCTATATAATATTGCAACTACAGAAACAACAGATAGAGCTAGCACAGGAGACATCCGTGAGTTCTTAGAGAGCCTAGATCTACCGACACTAACAGAAGCCAAAACCACACTGACGAAACAATTCACAACAGAGGAAGTTAAGGCCGCCATAGCTAGTCTATCCCCCCACAAAGCTCCAGGACCAGACGGGTTCACAGTCACCTTCTACCAGGCCTTGAGCTCTGTACTTTCTCCAATTTTGCTCCGATTTTTCGTAAGCGTGGCACAGACAGGCAGATTCCTACCGGAATTCCTTGAAGCCAATATTATTACAATACACAAAGAAGGCAAAGACCCTACTCTGTGCCCAAGCTATAGGCCTATCTCCCTTATCAACGTGGACGCCAAAATTTATGCCAAAATCCTAGCCAATAGGCTGAGTACACATCTACAGACCCTTATTCATCTTGACCAGGTGGGATTCGTTGTCAATAAACAAGGCTCAGATAACATCTGCCGCCTCTTAAATATCTTTACAGAGGCAGCTGACCTGGGGCTCCCCATGCTCACCCTGTCGTTGGATGCCGAGAAGGCGTTTGACAGGGTGAGGTGGGAATATTTATTCCAAACTCTTACAGCCTTTGGTGTGCCCGACACCTACGTTATGGCTGTTAAGGCCCTATATTTTTCTCCCACTGCCGTGTTAAGGTGCCTAGGATTTTGTTCCCCCACAATAAAGATAACGGGACCCGACAGGGGTGCCCCCTGTCCCCTCTCCTGTTTGTTCTTGCAATCGAGCCCCTTGGGGCAGCCATTAGAAGATGCCCTGCAATTCAAGGACTCCAAATTCACGATACTGTCCAGAAACTAGCCCTATTCGCGGACGACCTTACGGTCTTCCTCACGGACCCTCTACACTCCCTTCCCCTATTGTTCAGATTACTACGACGGTTTGGCGAACTCTCGTACTACAAAATTAACTTCCGTAAAACTGAAGTATATTCTATAAACATCCCTGCCGAAGACAAAAACAAAATCCAACTCTCTTACTCCTTTAAATGGTCAACTAGAGGTGTGCGACACTTGGGAGTGTTTCTCTCCCATTCCAAAACTATAACCATTAAAGAAAATTATGAAAACCTACTGAAGGAGATTACATTGGATCTCAACTCCAAGAGGTTCGGTGAGATCTCTTGGCTGGGAAGAGTGGCAGCCCTCAAGATGATGGTACTACCTAAGCTCACTTATTTTTTTCGTTGCATACCAATCTCAATTTTCCCCTGGTTCGAAAGATACAGACCCTCTTTAATGCCTACACCTGGCACAATAAGAGGCCTCGAGTGGCGGCTCACATCCTTAAGGCCCCCGTTGAGAGAGGTGGTATAGGCCTTCCAAACGTTAGGAAATATCATGAAGCGGCGATGATCACCCATGCCTCTGCATGGGGTAATGGTCTCCCTGCAACCAGGCGTTTGTGGACCTAGAGGACCTCCTCTGGCTACCCCCACATTGGCAGTCAAAAATCTTCATCTCTAATAGCATAGTCAAGAGGTGCCAAGAGAGATGGCTGAAACTCAGACATAGCAGACTCATTGCCCCTCACCAGTGCACTCCATGCAAGGGCTCCTCTATGGACTACCCGACGCTCACACCAGTTCGTGGCCTGACACGGATATTCGTGCCCTGCAAGACTTCTACGAAAACAAACAATTAAAAACACATTCTGCTATGCTAGCTTCACCCTCGCTGACTCCCAAGGTTCCATTTTGACCTGCTGCGAATCCAATCTCTGAGATCCTGGGGCTTCCTGGAAGATCAACTTCGAGATCTTTCCCGTGGGAATCGCGCTGGAAAGCAAACCTCCAACTATATAAACCTCTCTCTGCACACTACAAATGTTTAATCGAGGATAATATCCCAACTAAAACAATTCATATGGAGGCCTGGGAAAGCGACCTGCAGCTGGTGCACCCCCTTGAAGCTTGGGAAGAAGCAATTAGTCACACTTAAAAAGCCACCCATTGCATCACTCTCTACGAGTTGTACTTTAAAATCATCACGAGGTGGCATCTGGTTCCCACCAAACTCCAAAAACTATATCCTGACCATTCCCCCATGTGCTGGAGGGACTGCGGAGAAAAGGGCACCCGCACCCTACTCCACATTTGTTGGGCCTGCCTGAAACTCGTTAGCCTATGGGACAGAGTGGAGACATTGTGCAGAGATCTGGGCCTGGTGGACACACTTTTCCCAACACTCTCAATGCTACACCTAGGAATAGACTCTCTCCCCAGATTCAAACGGAGCTTGTTTATAAGCATCCTTACTTCCACCATGTTGCTTGTGGCCAGAAATTGGAAAAAAAACCTACCCCCCAGGTGGCAAGGGGTAATAGACTGTGTTAATCATATAAAAAATATGGAAAACTATGTATTCAGGGAACACAGACAACTGACGGATTTTTGCCTAACATGGGAACCGTGGGACTTACTGGACCCGTAAACCCACGTAAACTAATTAGCCTCTAGCCAATTAGGGACAGCTTTGTAGATGGTTTTCCTCTCCCTCATTCCGCCGATGTACACAGAATTTCATTACGCCCCTAGGGAATCCCCCTGGTGCCCCCCCTGAGGGGAACCGGACGTGGGATGAGAGAGAGCCCCTGGATGAATATGTATGGGCCCTCTTGAACCCCACACCTCTCCCAGTAAGCCATGGGAACCTCCGTTTCTTGTGGCTTGGTGAAGTCTATGGTGCTTGAATATGAATATCAAGATACCCTAGCGGACAGACCGGCTAAATAACGGCCGTCTCAATTATGTCACCACTAAGATAAATCATAAGCTTTGGTAAAGTTTTAAGAGTTCCTAAACAACGGCCTCTGTAAAAACGAGGAAACATTGAAAATAGAGGTACTGATACACCTCTAGAAACAAAGTTTGTTTTCATGTTATGATGTTATAATGTTATGTCTTTAATATATAATGCATAAGCTGTATGTGACTTTGAATACCTCAATAAAAATTATTCTATAAAAAAAAAAAAAATACACATACACACTAACTGTATAACAAACACAGACACACTACACAACATTGACACAATATATTTACACATGTTTATTCAGATGAACTACACACAGCACAATCTATAAACACTTCTCAGCATAAACATTCATATGCACACACTACAAACAGTATAATATAGATGCACACAGGGCAGATAATACAAACACACATCTCACCTCTTGAGATATGTTTAAAAAAAAAAAGTGTTTTAGATTCTATGTCTTGGCCATCTAGGAAGGAATACAAGGCATGTGAGAGTAGGTGGTTATAAATTATAACAGGGAATGCTAATGGACAGAAAAAAACCGGACAGTATTATCTAATCTTGTATCATATAAATAAACTCAAGTTAGCACGTCCTTACAGACAGCAAACTAATCCTGAACTTCAAAGGAGACAAAAAGTAAAGCAGCCGGCAGCAAATAAGAGGCATGGGAGGCAAAGCTAGAGAGTGGCACTTCTGTGTTAGTCAGAGCGTACATAAATATTGTAGTAAATTACGGAACAGTGTTTGAGCGTTATTATAGCAGCCTCAGTAATCCCTATAGACAGCTCTGACAGGACTTTGAAAAAAAATTAACACACTAACACAGGATCTATAGCAAGCCCTGGGAATGCAAAAACATGCTGTCACTGAAAATGGTCATGTATACAACACTGTAACCAAACAATCCAGTTTTATAGTGTTTGGTATGGTATATTATCAGTTGTAATTAAATAATAAGCACCTCATTATATATGCCCGGCCACAGGCGTTATAGCAGAAAGTTCGGCATTCCTTTTGCTAGCATTCCTTCCCAGTGTGTAACTGAAGCACTCTCAGCAGTGGCCGGGTCACAAATAGGAAGAAAAAAAACATTAAATAATTTTACTTACCTCTGTCTGCTCTCTCTTCCCGCCCGGCGCCCAGACGTACTATGATGAAAGAGAGCAGGGCGCTGATTGGCTGGGCTCCGGCAGAGGCTGCTTCTAAACATAGCCTCTATTGAGCAGTATGGGCCACACAAACTAAGGGACTTAAGCGTTAAGCGCCACTGGGTGGCAGTCTCTAGCGTCTCTATGCTCTAAGACATCCATATTGCGCAAAGGAAGGGGAGCTGAACCGCTCACAGCCTCTCCTTTGAGCAATATGGATACGGAATCTTGATGGATCGCACTAGTTAAGTTTATTTTTGCATGGTGTTAGCGGTGGGGGGGGTAGCTTGGGATACAAAAAATATATATATAAAAACTTAAAAAAAAAAATATATATATATATATATTATATATATATATATATATATATATATATATATATATACAAACAATTTCCAGCTCAGCCCTCCAAGTGTCAACCACCTGGGTGCAGAAATAAGCAATGTAAATAATCCAGTCAAATGCACTCTCAGGTCTTTTCAATAGGTTCTTTTAATGGAACGTTTTCGGGGTTCACAACCCCTTCATCAGCATAAACAAATAACCAAATATCACACAATTTATAGTGTATCAAAACAGTGTCTCACCAAACAATTTTGCTTCCAAAAGTGCGCCAAAATACCGAGTGTGGAACGCATCTTGCGTTCCACCGTGATCATGCCAACCGGAAGTGATGTCACTTACCTGATAGATAATTTAAAAAAAGAGGATGTCAACAAACAAATGTAATTACCTGTGATCTGCACATTAAATATTTATAGTGTGAATCAGTCGTCATAGTAACCGTAGCCATGGTTACGAGACATCACTAAGTAAGTGTATTTATATGATAGTGGATTCTCAAGTGCAACAAACATATATAGTGACATTAATTACTAAACATTCTGTGTCATGTCCATTCACAACTATGTATAATAATTTATATACATAAGTACGTAAAAAAAGGGAACTAAATATAAAAATAAAAATAAACTTAAAAAGTGGCACAGGTAATTTCATTTGTTTGTTGACATCCTCTTTTTTTTAAATTATCTATCAGGTAATTTTGAGCACATTGTAAACTGTTATTAAATGCAATATAAAGTAATGCACATATGTTTCAATCATGTCGC
Source organism: Bombina bombina (assembly GCF_027579735.1). NCBI lineage: Eukaryota > Metazoa > Chordata > Amphibia > Anura > Bombinatoridae > Bombina > Bombina bombina. Next base: position 943,272,960 of record NC_069501.1, read on the forward strand.
GATACCGGAAGTGACATCACTTCCGGTTGGCATGATCACGGTGGAACGCAAGATGCGTTCCACACTCGGTATTTTGGCGCACTTTTGGAAGCAAAATTGTTTGGTGAGACACTGTTTTGATACACTATAAATTGTGTGATATTTGGTTATTTGTTTATGCTGATGAAGGGGTTGTGAACCCCGAAAACGTTCCATTAAAAGAACCTATTGAAAAGACCTGAGAGTGCATTTGACTGGATTATATATATAT